>NW_024070205.1:1405734-1426602 GCF_014754425.2 Oryx dammah | reverse complement strand
CGTGGGGTGTGGCGTGGGCGTGGGGCGGGGCGGGCCGCGGCGGGCCGGGGCGGGCCGGGTTTGGGCGGCAGGAGCAGCGGCGCCTTTCCCGCAGCTGCAGCAGGAGGCGGGCCGAGCCCTCTGGTTCCTGAAGCAGAGCTTACTGCTCTTCAGGAGCCCACAGGTCCCCATCCGCCAGGCCGCCGTGTGGTTCACAGGTACGGCGGGCCTCCCCTCTGCCCGGGGCACCGTGTCCCCATGCTGGGGCCCTTCACACAGCCCAGGGAGCCGGGACAGCGGGCAGACAGCCTGGGGTAGTGATCGAGCAGGGCGGAGCGCTGTCCGCACCTGCCCCCCGCCCCACCCCGCTGGGAGGCCCTGCCTGAGCTGGGCGGCCTTCCCCCGCGAAACAAACCGCATCCTGGGAGGGCAGCTCAGAGACTGGAGTGGCTGGCTCCATCAACGTCCCCAAGGAAAGCACTGCCCAGCACAGACGTTGCCCCATTTGTTCAAGACCCTTCAGAGAAGCTGGGAAGTCATCCTGGTTTCAAGGAGAAAGTCAGAACCCCAGGCCGGGTGTGGGAGGGACAGACAGACTGAGAGCGGGCATGGGGAGTGTTTGGGGAAGAGGCACAGAGCAGGTGCAGCGGGGTCCCCTGGTCCTCTGTGGGCCAGTGAGGTGCTCCGTGGGCCTGTGAGGCGCTCCGTGCCCCCCGCAGGCCAGATCATCCAGACCCTGGGCGCTGAGGAGGCCAGGGAGATGGACGAGATCCACGCAGGTCAGTGCAAGCCCGCGCCTGCTGCTTGTCCCTCAGATGTGGTTGCGGGGGCTCAGAAATGAGGGCAAGTGGGCTCACAGCAGTCACCATTGGGGGGTGGTGACGGGGAGGCTTGTCATTTGGGGGCACATGGGGGCTCCTGGCACCTTCTTTCTGCCTGGGCGGCTGCCCCGTATCCTCCACCCTCCACCTCCCCTTCCCTCTCCCAAGCTCGAACCCCTGCCTGGGGGGCTTCCATGGGGAGAGGAGGGCGGAGCCAGGCTGGGGGAAGTGGGCAGGAACCCTGGGGTTGTTCCTGGACTGGATGAGCCCCAGCCTCACCTCTCAGAGCCCCGCAGTGCGCGGTCCCAGGCCCGGAAATACTCTGGCTCCCCGTTCACAAGCTGCTGGCCCCTGGCCCACTGCCCTCCCCTTCCTGCACAGCACCCACCTGCCCCATGAGCCCTGCACCCCCAGGCCCTCTGGCTCAGCCTGTGTGTCCATCACAGCCCTGAGGCACATGTGGGCAGACCCGGACCCCGCAGTCAGCTGCCTCGCCATGCAGACCTCCTACATCCTGGAGGCCAAGGAGAAGGCGTGGGCCGCCAGCTCCACCTCCTGCTTCTGCTCCAGGAGGCTTCGGAAGGCCTGCTTCTGAGCCCTCGGCTCGTCAGACGAGCCTGTGGCGGCGGAGACCGTGGCCTGGCTTCTGAGCCCTGCTGTAGACATGGGGCGTCCCTGCAGAGCTTCCGTAATAAAAGGAGAAAGCTGAGACTTCCAGCTGAGGCGTTACTTTGTCTTCCCTGGAGCCCACTCCCACCCACTCCCCCTCCTGCGGGTCTGGGCGGCTCTCCCTGCCCTGCCCGCACTGCCCAGGGCCTGGCTGCCAGGGCGAGGGGGCTGTTGGAGCATCAGCTAGAACCGCTGATGGGAAAGCTGGAGGAAAGTGACGATGGGATTCGGAGGGGGGAGGGTGGGCAGGGCTCCCGGCTGTAGGTGACGGCGGCCTTCCTGGTCGATTCAAGCGAGAGGACAGCTTATGGGAGGGTGTGAGTCAGCTCCTGAAACATCCTGGGAGGTCAGAGAGCTGGACACTGTGCTCTGGACCCAGGGCGACTCCACAGAATCCCACCCCGCTGTCCTTGACCCAGCCAGACGGGCCTGGTGACAGCACTCAGGCCTGGATCCTGAAAGCCTGTTCTCCTGCCACCCGAGAGGTCAGCCGGGTGAGCGCCCGCCGTATCCCGCTGCTCCTGCTGGAACCGGCCCTGCCTGGGACCATCCCATCATCCCTGGAGCGGCTCTGTGTCCACACGGGGTCCCTGGCTGTTCCCACCATCTCCTCCCGCTCCTGCCAAGGAGCCGGAGGTGCGCCTGTTACCCCCAAGCTCAATCAGCTGACCCTGGACAGAGCTCTAGGCACACCATGGCCTCTGTGACCTGTACCTGAGCCCCCGGGGCCACGCAGAGCACCCACACTTCCCTCTCAGTGGTGACGATGCTCCCCCACCTTGTCTGAGTCTGGGCAGCGGCTGGAGTCTCTGACATGATACCCTCAGGGGCAGAGCTAAAGCCCACACTAACTGTGGCACCGGCCAGAAGCCTCTTCCACCCATGCCCTTTGCCACCAGCTGGCACTGGGGCCTTACCAGCTGCACCCCTTGCTGGTGGAGGTGTGAGGGGAACCCACAAGACTCGGGGAGCGTGCGCCGTCCCAAAGCGCCTCTGAGGTCACTGCTTTGAGAGAAGCAGAGACGGAGGGCGGATCTTATTCAAACCCATCAGCAGGTCACATGCACTGGTATAGGACCTGCTTCAGGGACCACCAGCCCCCCTAGCCTTGGGCACGCCAAGTGAAGGGGCCCCGTGGGCAGAGACCAGCGGGGCAGGAAACAGACTCTAAGGCCCTCTTGTCCCAGGACAGTCTGGACCAAGTCTGTTGGCTTCTGGGCCTCACTTCCCTTCACTAGTAAGTTGAGAGGGTTAGAAAGAGTGATTTTTTAAGATGCCACTTAGCCCTGGCAATGAATGTGTTCGTGCTTAGTCGCCAAGTCACGTCTGACTCTTTGTGACCCTGTGAGCCGTAGGCTGCAGACTCTGCCCATGGGATTCTCCAGGTAAGAATACTATGGAGTGGGTTGCCATTTCCTTCTCCAGGGGATCTTCCCAACCCAGGGATTGAACTCGCGTCTCCTGCATTGACAGACGGGTTCTTTTTACCTGGGCTTGTATCAGATTTTGAGAGTTTACGCTTGTCTGGGAAAGCCACCTGGTAACTTACATCCCACACAGAATTTCTCTTCTTGAGACTCGCTTATTTCCCAAGTTTTCTATAACAAGCAGTTGTTCTCTTACAATCTGGAGAGAAGAATTCCACATGAATAAAAAGGGCCATCACTTAATTGGCTGTTCCTGCCTCCCACGCCTAAGTGCCTTGACATCTCGAAGACTTGAGTTTGGAAAAACCATCTTTTGTGGCCAGCGTCTAGCTGCAGTCAGCTCTGGGCCTCTGACAAGTTCAGCAGCGCCGGGGCCGCCTCTTCTGGTTTCGCCCACACCCCGCTTGGCTGGCCCGAAGCTGGCGACGCCTAGTCACTGCCTCCCGCGTGCCAGTGGCTCTGTCCCCAAGGACAGATCCTCTGAAAGACGGTCTGTGGGGAGCCAGGGTGGGGCGAGACCTGGTGGGAGGTGGTCTGGGTGGGGCTCCATCAACCAGCCAGGAGCCAGCGCTACCCCCCAGGGTGGGGAGGCTTCCTACCTGCCCCCCACCTCAGGGCTAGGGGCATGCGTCTCTATCAGTGGCTCAGGATTCCGCCCCCCCGCCCCTGCCACTTTCCAGGCCACTTCCACCTGAGGACCAGAAGCCTCCCAGGGATGACCTCTTTCTGATCACAGCATCTTTGCCTCCTGCAGGCACACGGCCCCACCACCAGCCCATCACCAGCTGTGGGTCTGGCTCAGCAGCAGGGCCTGTGCAAGCTGACAGCGCAGCTTGGATTTGTATTTGCAAAACAAAGCAGAGAGACACCCTTGTCTTAATACAAACATCAGAAAGGAAAGCTTTGAGATAGCCCGGGAGTGCGGAAGCTGCAGACGGGCCCTAGCCTCCCTGCCCGTGCGCCTGGGGTGGTAGGGGTTGGTGTGGTGATGTGTGGTTTTCAAAAGGGAAAGGTAGGTTTAGATGGTTTGTTCCATCTCATCACGCCGCTCACCAAGATTGCTATTCTTTCTTTCTTCATTTGTTCCCATGCTCACTCTAAATGTTTGGTCAGACAGAAACCAACTGAAGTCAGTACCCTTCCCCCCAAAGAGAGTAAACTTTGTGGTCCAGGAATTACATCTCAATAAAACTATTATTGAAATGTTTTCATTAGAGCTGAGCCTGACAAAGTAGAGAACCGTACCCAGAGGAGGGGCAGGGCAGCAGTGGGGAGGGGGTGGGCGTGCACTCTGAAGGACAGAGTCAGGGCAGCGGTGGGAAGGAGGGTGGGTGTGGACTCTGAAGGACAGAGTCCGGGGCTAGAGGAGCATCGCTGGGGGCTGGGGAACCTGGCGACAGACCGGACCTGGCGAGTGCTAGGCTCGGGGGCACCTCAGTTTTAAAGGAACAACTATGCCTTCCAGGGTGATGAGCATGTTACAGGTTGTTCGGCATCTCATAGATGTTTTTACGTTAAAAATAGGGCTTTTAGTTCAAAATAATGGGGCTTGGCAACTCTTGACTTCCTACTTTTAAAAGATGCTTGCTCCTTGGAAGAAAAGCTATGACCAACGTAGACAGCATATTAAAAAGCAGAGATATTACTTTTCCAACAAAGATTGTCTGGTCAAAGCTATGGTTTTTCCAGTAGACATGTATGGATGTGAGAGTTGAACTCTAAAGATAGCTGAGCACCGAAGAATTGATGCTTTTGAACTGTGGTGTTGGAGAAGACTCTTGAGAGTCCCTTGGACTGCAAGGAGATCCAACCAGTCCATCCTAAAGGAAATCAATCCTGAATATTCATTGGAAGGACTGATGCTGAAGCTGAAACTCCAATATTTTGGCCACCTGATGCGAAGAACTGACTCATTTGAAAAGACCATGAGGCTGGGAAAGATTGAAGGTGGGAGAAGAGGATGACAGAGGATGAGATGGTTGGATGGCATCACCGACTGGATGGACATGAGTGAGTGAACTCCTGGAGTTGGTGATGGACAGGGAGGCCTGGCGTGCTGCAGTCCATGGGGTCGCCAAGAGTCAGACACGACCGAGTGACTGAACTAACTGAATGGGACTCAGAGGCAGAGCCCGGTGGCTCGGTGGTTAAGCATCTGCTTGCCAACGCAGGAGATGCAAGAGACTAGGATTTGATCCCCGGGTCAGAAGATGCCCTGGAGGAGGAAATGGCACCCACTCCAGTGTTCCTGCCTGGAGAATCCCAGGGACAGAGGAGCCTGGCGGGCTGCAGTCCATGGGGGGGCAGAGTCAGACACGGCTGAGCGTACGTGCGCCCACACAGAGGCGGAGCACAGAGGCGCTTTAAGGCAGTCGAGGGAAGAAAAGGGAAGACGAGACTTAGAAGCCCTGACCTGGAGGCCAACATCAAGCCCGAGGGAGCCGTTCTCAAACCCGACCGTTTGTCACATCCTCCTTCCGGCCGAGTGTGGGGTCACCTTCCACCCCAGGGACAGGATGAGGGCCAGCCCTGCGGGCTCCTCAGAGCAGGAAGCCAGCAAGCCACCTCCTCTCTGAGACTCTTCTCACTGCAGAAAGGGCCAACAGCGCCCGTCACACAGGTCGTGACTGTCTGACGGACGATGCTGGGAACAGTGTCAGGAACGGAGCAGGCGCCGTTCAGAAGCGCACGGCCCAGCTCCAGCTCCACGCCCGTCCCAGGAGGGGGTCCAGGGAGGCTTGGGGAGGGGGTACAGCTCCCTCGGTAAGCCCCCAGCCCACCACATGTGCGGTGACCCTCATGTTGGGCCAAGCCCAGAGGCCAGGCCCCTGCCCCCTGAGCCAGGGAATGACCACCCGCTCAATGTCCGCAGCCCTCAGTGTCACATCACGGACAACGGCCATTCGAGTTTTATTCACGACAGCTTCTTCGAACACTCACATCCTGTCTGGGAACACAAATGTACAGCATGAGCTTAAATAACTTTCATACATTATGTACAGTCATTGGCCAGCGTACAAAACATACATACACCTGTGCGACCACCCAGCGGAGGAGCTGAGCCAAACACAGCCCTGTGCCCTGGCAGGCGATGGCTAGAAAAGAGCTGGTGGGCGGGGCAGGGGTCTTCTCTGACCCTCGGCTCCCTGCAGGGCCCTCGGGACAGGTGTTCAGAGGGCTGGACCAGGGAGCTGTGGGGGCCGGAGCGCCCTCTGAGCCCCGGGGGTGGTGTAGGAGGAGAGCAAAGATGCTTCAGAAGCGAGAACTTTCCCATGGGCTCTGTGCCTGTGCATCAGAAGGCAGGGGAGGGCCTGAGAGCAGGAGAGGGGGCTCCCGGGGAACCGGCCAAGCCCTGGCTCCTGAGCCCGGCCTGGAGGTCATGCCCAGCTGAGCTCGGCATTGTTTCCTTTGCTGGCGGGGGCGGGGGGTGGTGCAGGAGGGATGCAAAGGGACCGAGGAGCTGGCTTTGGGCCACTTTGGTGGGAAGGAGCTCTAGGCTCCGGCACTGCGGGTGAGGCGAGGCTCAAAGACCAGGGGGTGTGCCCGCACTCGGCCCAGACCACTTCAGAGGAGGCCAGCAGCCTGGGTACCACCCCCCGCCCTGCAAAGGGCAGGAGAGGCCAGGAATCCCTGACTTCACAGCAGCCGCCTGGGGCGCCTCCTCCGCTGGGCGGCTCAAGGAGGACCCTCCAGGGCTTTGTGCTTTCAATTCCCAGGCAGGCAGCAGGGCCAGCCCCCCCCCCCCCCCCACCCCCGCCCACCCACCCACAGGCGGCCCTTCCCAAATGGTGGCTCCCTGACCGCCTCGGGCTCCGGGCGAGCCAGCCTCGGCTCTCAGCCTCCCTCCCCCGCCGGCAAGCTCTGGACGTGACGCCAGGTGTGCCTGGGGGCTTCTGGCCGCCTCAGAGGAGCCAGCCCCACTGACAGAAGAGACCCTGGCCTGGGGATGCTGAGAGCAGAGGTCTGGGCCCAGGACCGGACTGAGAAGGCCAGAAGACGGCCCCGTTCAGGGAGCTCACTGACCAGCTGCTAAACCTGTTCCAGGGCTTGGCCCGGGGTGGGGGACAGGGGGGATCCAAGCTCGTCAGGAGGGCTGGGGTCAGGCATTCAAAGATTCAGGACATGGGGGGAAGAGGGTGCCACTCTGGGCCCCAGCCCTCCGACGCGGCCTGCCTGCAGGGCCGGCCTCAAGCCTTGATTGCTCAGAGGGGCAGCAGTGCAGGATAAGCCCTGGGAGGGGGACAGGCTGTGCCTGAGCCCCGTGGGAGCGGGCCTTTTCGGCGCCCCCCGGGGCAGAACCTCCTGACAGGCTTGCCCAGGTCGCCGGCCGCCAGCCCTGCCTTGTGCTCTCATCTCAACCGCTTTGTGCTTCCACACCTAGAAAGCTTGTGCAGGGAGGGGCGTGGGGCCCCCACAGGGCACCCCGACAACCCCGACGGGGTGTGCCGACTTCAGAGCTCTGGGGCACAGCTGGGAACTGCTCCCAGGATTCCAGAGTCAGGGCTTCCCGCCAGGACAGCAGAGCCAGCCCGCCATGAGGTAGCGGACTCGTCGGCAACAGCGGGACACGGGTGGGCAGGGACACCGAGCACCTCTAATGGGCAAACGGCCCCCCTCGAGCAAGGACAGGCTTGCAGCCACAGTCCAGGCCCCAGGCGAGGGCAGCCAGTCTTTTGTATTTCTACAGTCTGTAAACAGTCATGCGTATTCTCCCATACAGGTCGCAAGGTTGAGCTTTCTGTTGAGCGGGTAGACGGAGGGGTGGGGCCGGGGGTAGACGGAGGGGCGGCTTCTCAGTGCCCACTTCTCAGCGGCGGATGGGGCTCCCAGTGCCCCTGGGGGGGCCCAGCAGGAGGGGCTTCCAGCCCTGAAGGCGCTGTCCCAGCTCTGCACAGGTCCCTCTGCACGACCGCTACCCGACGTCTGCCCCGAGTCCAGCCGGGGCCGCTCGCAGCAGGACGGCTTTCTCAGCTGGGGGGCAGCTCTGTGCAGCAGGGCGAGGCCCTGTCCTTCCCTCCTCCCCGAGTGCCGGCCCTGACCGCGTGGGGAGGGGCACCGAGGGCCGCCTCCTGAAGACCCAAAGGTCACTGTGTTCTCTGGACAGAGCTGGGGCTCCCGGCCCCCTAGACTGAGGCCAGGAAGCACAAGGCCAGGTCAGCGTTAGAAAAATGCATGGAAAAGGAAAAAGAAAAGAGGAATGTCTCAGGAGCGGGGGGCCCAGCCCCCGGGAAAGAGCAGCTCAGCAGACGGGGAGGCCCCGGGCGCTGCCAGGCTTCGGGGGACGAGCGGGGGTGGGGGCCGAGCCCCTTCCTGGTGGACGGTCTTCCGAGCTGCTTCTGTGTGGCCCGCGTGGGGCTCAGGGAGTGGGGGCCATGGACGGGAGGCCCCACGGGCAAGGAGACCCCTGTGGGCGCGGCTGGTGTAAGGTTGCGCGGGTGGGCGCCCAGCCCCGCGGAGGAAGGCACGGAGGCGCCTGGTGTCTGGGGGCGGGGTCCGAGAGCAGCCCCCCGCTGAGGTGGCGACAGACCCCGGCTGCAGAGCCCCCTGGGGCACCGCCCTGCTCTGCAGAGCAAGAGGAGAGGAGAGGCCACCCTGCAGGGTGCTGGAATCCCGGCCCCAACAGCTGTGGGAACGAACATGTGGGGAGGAACTTCAAGTCAGTTTTCCAGGAGGCAACAGCAAAAGTAAAAATAAAAAAACAACATAAATAACCGAAGCATTCTGACCGTCTCCCCAAAGGAATCTTTCCAGCAGCTCTGCTGAGGCTGTCAGAAAGGGACCCGAGGAATCGCTGGGGTCCGCGGGGAGCGGCCACTGGTGGCCGAGGGCAGAGGTCAGCTGCAGGGCTAGCTGCCTGCACCTGGTCTGCATGGTTACCTGAGGGCTGTTTTTCTGGGCTCAGAGGCAGGTGCAGTGGCTGGCCCGGGGGACAGAGGGGAGGCCTGGTTGGCAGGGGCTGCCTCACCACTCCAACAGGAGTCCCCTGGCCAAGGCTGGAAGAAGGGGGTGGCCAGCTGGCCAACGGAATTCAGGGCCAGGAGGAGGGAGAAATAGGGGGGAATCGCCCATTGGCTTCACAGCTTGATTTCCTCCCCAACCGCCCTATGCCCAAGAGGTGGTGGATGCGGAAGGCGGGGGCAGGGGGCAGGAGGGGCCAGGCCCATCGGCCACACCCTCTGTCCCCTCCTGTGTCCAGGCCGCTGGGCCGAGGAGTGGGCGTCCTCTGACCTCACTGCTAGTGGGGGCCGCTGGGCAGGCGCCGGGCGCTCCAGAACTTCACGGTCAGGTCACTGGGTAGAGTGAGAGAGGGCGGTCAATTCTTGCCGTGGGCCACCCCCGCAAGAAGGACGGGCTGGAGTCCCCACCTCTCCAGGTGTGGCCGGGACTCAGGGCCAGGGGTCACCCAGGGCGACGGTGGCTGGGGGGGCTGGGGGGCAGGTGCTGGGCGGGGAGAGGGGCCTGTGGCCACCGCGGCCACCAGGAGGCTCTCTTGTTGCTGTTGGGTTCTGTTCTGTCTGGGCCTGAAGGCACCCCTCTGCTCTCTGCCACCTGGCACCTCTCTCCTGGGGGTCTGTGCCCCGTCCATGCTCAGAAGGAAGGAAGGGGGGCGGGCGTGGCAATCTCGGGCAGGCAGGGTATGGGGCTAGAGAAAACCAATCTCATACCGTTAAGAAGCAGCTCAGATCGAAGTGGAGAAAGAGGAAAGAGGAGAGAGGGGAGGACGAGAGAGGAGGTGAGGGATGGGGAGGCGGGAGGAGAGGGGAGCGGGCTCAGGGCATGGTGGTGGCGCGGCCCTTTATGGCCAGGACTCGGCGCGGGAGGCAGGGGGTGAGTCCAGGGACGTAATTCCACAACTTTACCCGGCAGTCACTGTCGGGCAGGAAGGGGGAGGCGGAGAGAAGAGACGAGGTCGGAACAGGAAGGAGAAAGAAGAGGCCGTCTGAGCGGCTGCCCATGGGACAGGGCTGGGCATCCCTGGACGGGATCAGCGCTGGGGCGGGGTTGGGCAGCCCTGGATGGGACCAGTGCTTGGGCGGGGGGTGGGTGCTCCAGGGGCTGAGGAACGGGAGGCAAGCGGGTAGTCCTGGCTGGGGCCCAGCATGCCCAGCCCCACCCCTAGGCGGTGCCCTGGGAAGGAAGGTGGGGAGCAGTGCTGTGGGGTCTGCACTGGGGGCTGGGCCCATGCCCTCCCGCCCACCCGGGAGAGGCTGGGAGCAAGGGTGGAGCGCCCCCCTGCCCGGCACCCACCTGGAGGCGGTGAAAATATGCCTGCTGTTGGTGCAGACGGCATTGATGGGGCTGTCGTGGCCTTTGATCTCGCCGATGGGCGTGAAGTTGTCCACGTTCCAGACCTTGACGACGCCCGCACGGCAGGCACTCAGCAGCATGGGGCGGCCTGGGACGAAGGCCAGGGCGCACACCCAGTCCTTGTGTGCTGTGGGGATTTGCTAGGGAAGGAGCGAGCCGTAAGGGTGGGGAGTGGGGACCCTGTCCCGGGGACGCTAGAGTCCCCTGGGGGGCGGGGGGCAGGCAGCATCACAGGGCCCAGGAGCCAGGCTCTGCAGGGCTCCGACATGGGTCCTTCAGCCCCTCTCCCGGGCTCGAAGCTGAGGCCCCACCCCACTGAAGAGGCCCCGCACCACCTCAGAAGGGTCGGGAGAAAAGGGGATAACTGGTCAGATGGGGCTGAGCGCAGACCCTTCCTCAGAGGGGCTGCCTGAGGAGGGTGGGGGCTCTGAAGAGGGTGCTGGGGGCACCAGACTCAGCAGGCGTGGGGGGCTCTGGCTCTGGGTGCAAGGGCCCCAAGCCCTCCCCGGGGCCAGCCTCTCCCGCCCTCAACACCTGCGCGAGCTCCTGGTGCTCCAGGTCCCACTTCTTAATGCCGTTGTCTCGGGAGCCACTGAACAGGACGCCCCCCTGGATGGCCAGACACTCAATGCCGTCGTAGTGTGGGGGCTCGAAGTTGTGGGTGGGCCCGACGGTGCCCGTCACGCCCTCACCCAGCTCGAACATCTGCAGAGGAAGGGCTGGAGGGAGTCCCGGGCCACCCCCACCCCCGCCTCCAGGGGGCCAGCTCAAGGTCCCCCAGGCTGGCACTCAGGGTGGAGAGGAGCTCCCGGGGGACAGGGACTGGGGGCAGGGAGGCTGACTCAGCATGGGTCTGGGGGGGCAGTCTCCTATTAAGGTTTTTCACTTTTTAATAAATAAATATAGTACTACTTGCACTTGAAATATTCATCATGAGCCCTCCACCCTGTTTATCTTCTGCTTCTCAGCCTCTGACTTTGAACCTGTTTGCAGCGACGCAACCAAGGAGCAAACATCGTCAGTGCAGACTGCGCTCTTGTGTTCCTCAGGCTGACAGTCACCCTGCTCCCAGCCCTGCGGGTTTTCCCGCCATTTACAAAATCACGCTGCAATCTCCCTCCTGCACAGACCTTGCTCCCTGGGAGGGATTGTTCAGTATAAAGCCCCAGGAGTCACATTATTTTTCATTGAGTCCCAAGGCAGCGGAGGGGAAGGCCAAGGTGGGGAGAGCAGAAGAGGGCCCATCCCCCGAACCCGGCTTCAAGGTCAAGGCCGTCTCGGTACCTTAACATAGTGGTCCTTGGAGCCAGTCACCACCAGGTCATGCTGGCTGGCGGTCTGGGTGACCGTCAGGCACATCACAGGGCCAATATGGCCAGTCAGCTTGCCGACGGGCTGGAACCTGTGGGGGCGGAGATGCCCAGCTTGGGGGGATGAAGCGGGAGGACCCTGGGGCAGGACAGGGGTCGGCTCCGGGTGAACACGCTGTCCAGGGTCCTGGGGGCTGGGGGGGGGCAGTGAGGTCCCGCCACCTGGGGGTCACCTGGCCCCCCCCCCGCCCTCCCCGGGCCCCCTACCTGCTGAGCTCCCAGATGCGGACGGCGTTCCCCGAGGCGGCGTAGAGCATGCTGCCCGCGGGGCTGAGGGCGATCTGGTTGATCTGGTGCTCCCCCTGCCCGCTGGTCACCGTGCGGGTGGACGCGGCCGCGCAGGCGTCCCCCGAGACCACCTGGCCCGAGGACCTGCGTGCGAGGGAGAGAGGCGGGGTCGGGGGTGTGCCCGCTGGGCGGGCCGGGCCCTGGCTCCCACCCCAGCCCCAACAGCCTGGCCGGGGGGGAGCTCACGTGAGCGTCCGGACGCACTTGGCCGAGTCTCGGATGTCCCACACCTTGATGTAGGAGGCGGACACGGAGAACACGAGCCCCGAGTGGCTGCAGTACTTGATGGAGACCACGTTGTTGGGGTGGCCCTTCAGAGCCGCGATCTCCTGCCCTGTTACCAGGTTCCACATCTTACAGCTGCGATCTAAGGGGAATCGGGGACCGCCGCGTCACGTACCCACACCCCACAGGGCCGCCAAGGCTGGCAGAGGTGTCTAGAGACACCCAGAGGAGGCGCTCCCGGGCTGGGGGGCCAACACGGGCTCATGCCTGCTCCTGACAGGGGCCCAGCGGGCACTGCGGAGGGGCCGGGCCTACAGCAAAGCTCACCACGTGCCACCCACTGGCCAGTGAGCCAGCAGGGGCAAGCGAACCCGCCTCACCTAGACTCGCAGCTCTCCCTCCTGCCATGTAGGTCTGTGGGTATAACACAGCTGCTTTCTGCTGGCAGGCAGCCTTTTCTGTTGTTGGGACTGTCACCGTGGGAAACTCAAGGCCCCAAGTGCCGGGGCAGGTGTGGAGGAGGGTGTAGACATGAATGGTGACACGCTTCCGGGCGTTCAGGAGGCAGGTATGGGTGGAGCCCCCGGGGCCAGCTGGGAGGGGAGGCCTGGGGCGGGGAGCCCTGAGCCCCGACAGGAGCAGGTTCTCATCTCCTTGGCTGCGGTCTCGGGCGGAGGAGCAGGCAGCTGGGAGCCCCTGAGCCCACGGGGCCGGCCTGGGTCCCACCCACCTTTGGAGCCCGTGAAGAGCAGCTCATCGGTGGCATCCACGCAGAGCACAGGCTTGGTGTGGCCCTCAGCCATGGAGACACACTGCAGCGGGGCTGTCCTGGCGCCCTTGGCTCCTCCGACCGGGGTGATGATGCCCCTTCCCAGGAGAGAGGGAGAGAGGCGCCCGTCAGCCCGGGGCTGCGGCCAGGCCGAGCGAGGCTCCTGGGTACGGGGCACGCGCGGGGCTCTGGGGCCTCAGGCACTGCCCCCAGAGTCCGAGAGCCACGAAGGCAAGGACCTGTGGTGCGGCTTCTCGGTCACCGTGCTGAACACTTCCGGGGAGCCCGACCAGCCGGGCTTGGCCAGGGGTCACAACAGCGGGGCCCTGCCCGCGGGGAGGCCCCTGCGACCCTGCCTGACCCAGAACCCAAGGCACAGACACCTCCAGGCCGGAGCCGGGTGGGAGAGGCCCCAGAGCTGGGGGGGGGGCTCCTCCGCCACCTCAGTGACCCCAGGGAGGGTGGGGAGTGTGCAGACCGAGGGGCGCACAGGCTGTCTGGCCCTTGCAGAGATGGACATGAGTGCAGGTGTGCACACACTCCTGGTGGGACCAGCATGATCAGGTCGGTGACTGCCATTCGCATAGCCTGCTCAGCGCCATGGGAGGGACACCCTGGCCCCTCTGCAAGTAGCTACGCTGGGCTGGAGCGGCCCTGCCTGCCCGTGAGCCAACAGAGGAGGCCTGTCCTGAGCGGGCCCGGGAACCTGGCTACACCCAGCCTCCGGAGGCCCTGAGGAGGAAGAGCTTGTTCTCAGCGGGGGTCTCTGGGAACAGGCCCCTGGCCCAGGTACGTGCATGTCTGAAAGCACGTCTGTCCTCTCCAAAGAGAGCGCCACCGTGACGGGGATGCTGTGGCTGAGAGCATCCAACGGGACCCACGTCCTGCCCTGCCTGCAGCTGCTGACAAAGCCCTGGAGTCTGCCAGCCCACCCTGAGGACAGCGGTCAGCCAGGGCCTGGCCATCCTAGGCGTCACACACACATGAACAGCCCCCCACCTCACCCCACCCCAGCTCGCTGCTTCTGTTTTGGTCCAGCTGCATGGCCAGGGAAGGAGCCCCAGGCAGCCAGCTTACGGGAAGACCACACAGTAAAAGCATAACCCTCCTTCCAAGAGAGAGTTCTGGGGGGCGGGTTACAGAAGCATCCCCCCAGGTGGGAGGTATAGAGGAGCCTCAGCCCTGGGGAGGGGGGGCCCTTTCCCAGCAGGGGCCTCAGGCCCACCGGGTCCAGGGACCTGCTCTGCCATGGGGGGCTTCACAGGGCTGACTGGGGGACAGTCTCCTGGTATGCCTGGTTCTTGGGCCAGGAGACGTGGTCAGGGGCACTCTTGGCTCAGGGCCAAGGTCACGAGCGAGCCCCTGACCCAGCGGATACGGTCCGACCCCTCTAGCACCACCAGGCCTTTCTCGGCGGGTCCGGCGCCCCAGGCTCCCGTGCCCCCCTCCTACCCAGTGACAAGGCGCCAGCAGCCACGCCCTCCCCGAGCCCCCAGCTCCAGCCTGGCACAGTCAGAGGCCACGAAGCACCCACGAGGGAGGAGCCGGGGTGAGAAGGCAGGAGGGGGTCTGAGGGAGTCACGGAGGGGAGGGGCCACATGCTGAGGCCAGGGTGTGGGGGGAGCGGTAAGAGGGAGCAGTGAGCCATTCTGTGTGTACCTCAGGACCTCCGACAAAGAGGAGTCGCTGTCATCAGACCTGGGGGCAGAAAATTAGCTGGATTAGGGGGGAGGGGACACACACGAGGGAGCGAGCGGCAGCAGCGTGGGGCGGTCAGAGGGCGGTTATTCTCCGAGGGGGGCGGGAGGAGAGGAGAGGGGTTGCTGAGGGCAACGGGGAGGGGGCCGGCCTGGGGGCCGGGGGTGCCCCCAGCTAATAGGGTGGGGGTGGGGAGGGGCCTCGGGGGAGACAGGCCTTGCTGGTCCCAGGCTCTTGGCTGCCTCACAAGCTGGGGGCCCCTTGCCCCCTGGAGCAACACGGTGACTGCTCTCACCCTGCCCAGGAGCTGCCCTCTCCCAGCAGGGACCTGCTGACCCCCAAACTCGCTGTCCCCGGGAGCCTGGACAGTGCCCAGGAGCTGGCTCTGTACATATGTGGGCCCGACACCAGGGCCACCAGAAGGACAGGACAGGGCTGGGATGCCAGGTACACCCAGAGCTGCTGAAAAGGAACTGTGACTGTCAAGGCTTGGAGGCTTCCTGCCCTGGATGGTGTGGAGGTGTCTGGCCGGTGCGGGGCACCCTGGCTGGTGCGGGGGCACCCTGGCTGGTATGTGCAGCTCCTTGACTCATGTGGGGGTGCCCTGGCTGTTATGTGGGGGGGCGCACTGGCTGATATGGGGGCACCCTGGCTGGTGCGGGGCACCCTAGATGGTATGTGGGGTCACCCTGGATGGAATGTGGGGGGCACCTTACTGGCAAGGGCACACTGGCTGCTATGTGCAGCTCTCTGACTCGTGTGGGGGTGCCCTGGCTGTTATGTGGGGTCAAACTGACTGGTGTGGGTGGCACCCTGGTTGGTGCGGGTGGCACTCTGCTGGGTGTGAGGGTGCCCTGGTTGGCACGGGGGCATCCTGGTTGGTGTGTGCAGCTCTCTGGTTTGTGTTGGGGGGGGGTGCCCTGGGTGTTATGGCAGGGAGACACCCTGTCTGGTATGTGGGGGGCACGCTGGATGGCATGCTGGTGCCTTCTTTCCACAAGGGGAGACAAAGTGGGTCAAGGGAGGAGCAGTATTTTGACCCAGGAAGGGGCATTTCTGTGGGGAGGTGTGGATGCAGGCAAGGACTAGCACTTGGTAGCCTGGGCTCCCCCAGAGGACAGCAGCCCCCCTGCACCATCTAAGAGGATAGAGGAGCCAAGAGGAGCCCACTGGGGCTGCAGAGTTGGGGGGTTCCCAGGAGTGTTGGGGGCACAGAGGAGAGCACGGGAGGTCCAGGCCTCCCCCTTCCCCAAGGCAGATCCCCACGTGTCAAGAGGCCCCAGGTCTGGGCCCAGCTTGACCTCTGTGAGCCTCATCTTCTCTTTATAATACAGGGAGGACAGTCCTCACGGCTGGCTCGCAGCTCAGTGGAGTCGCGTGTGTGCAAGCAGGCTGCAGCTTAGGGGCCATCACACTGGGAGGTGAGCATCCAGCAGGGGCAGTCAGCAGTGGGCACTGACCCCTCCGTGTGACCGTAACAGGGTCTCCTTCTGTGGGGACAGTCCCCAAGGGGCCCGAGCATGAGCGCTGGGGAGGGGGCACGACTGAAGCTGGGGGAGGAGCCCCAAAAGAATCAGAGGCACAAGGGACAGGCGAGCAGTTCTGGGGAGGCCCCCGGGGTGCACGGCCACAGCCTCATGGCCTCCTTCCTGCCTTCTCCCGCGGCCCCCGAACACTTGGGGACGGGAGGGGCCCACGTTCAGCATGGAGTGGGGCCAGCACGGTGTCTGCAGGATCTCTTGCTGCCCGCGCGCCCGTGGCGAGGGCCCACGTGCAGAACCCCGCCCCGCCCCATTGCCCCGCCCCACCGCGACTCATCGCCCCACCCGGCCCCGCCCACAGACCCATCTCCCCGCCCATCTCCCCGCCCACGGACTCCTCGCCCCGCCCCGGCCCCGCCCCGCCCCCTCGCCTCGCCCTGCCACCAGACTCCTCGCTCTGCCTCCGGCTCCGCCCCCACCCCACCCGCAGACTCCTCATCCCGCCCCCCCCAGCCCCACCCCGCCCCTCCGACTCCTCTCCCCGCCCCCGCCCTTACTTGTCCAGCGCGGACCCTTGGCTCTGGTTACTGGTGAGACGAGAGAAGACGTTTCGGTCGTTGCGGGGCCGGGTGGGAGGGGACGAGGGGGGCGTGAACCCCACGTCTGTGGATCTGGCAGGCAAGTAGGACAGAGTGCCGCCGTCAGGACCCGCACGGATGCCGCGGGCCGCCTGCCCCACCTTCCGCCTGGTGGCCACCTGGTTCCGAGTCTGGGAGTCCCTTGCTTATCACGGCGCGTGTGTCAGCCTCAAACAAGATCTGCGGGCCTCCCCCATCATTTGCAGACATGAGGCCTCAAGCGCACATGTCCCCAGCTGAGGTCAGAAGAGGCGGCCCTGCCCTCCTTACCCTGCCCACAAGTGTCCTTTCCGAAGTCTATGTCATGGCATGCTTTTCATGTTTCTGTGCTCTTGCTGGTGATGTCACTGATTTAAATGGCCCCAAAGCTGCTACAGGGCAGTCTGGTGTGCGGAGTTCAAGGAAGCTGGGGCGCGATTGATGGAGAAAGCCCGTTAGATGAGCTTTCCTTCAGTCATGAGCTCTATAGAGGGCTGCTGGCCCCGAGGTCAGGGCTAATGAAAGTTTAGTTGCTCAGTCGTGTCCCATTCTTTGCGACCCCATGGACTGTAGCCTACCAGGTGCCTCTGTCCATAGGGATTTTGCAGGCAAGAGTACTGGAGTGGATCGCCATTGCCTTCTCCAGAGGTTCTTCCCCACCCAGGGAAAATGAGTCAGTGGTATATATTAGATAAAGTGTCTTTCAGCAGAAACTCACATGCTGGGGTGATGGAAACACTGTGACCTGACGCCCTCAAGTACTCCGCCCTGTACTTTGCGGGAACAATGGCTTGGGAATCACTAAGTCGGCTGCACAGTGAGGTGCCGACACGACACCCAAAGCCTCTCTCTTCGGAAAGTGGTCCTCGGGTGCGGCCCGTCCTCCCTCCCTCTGGAGAGGCCAGCCTGCACCCCCCACCCCACCCTGCGGCGGCTGCAGTGTGTTGACCCTGTCACAGGGGCAGGATGGTTTCTGGGGTCCCCCAGGTGCACGGATGTCCCGCAACTCCTCCCACCAAAGGCCACGGGGTAGGGGGTGCAGAGGAGGGGCTGGACCAGAGGGAGGGACTGGAGCACGTCTTCCTCCCCTCAAGGCAGGTGCACGAGGTCACCCTGCCCTCCACTGCTTCACAAGTGACCTCGGAGGCTGCCAAACATCTCAGAGAATTAGGACGACCCAGAGAAGCATCCAGCGACCTGCAGAAGCCCCGGGGGCCCCAGGAGTGGCTGAGCAGTTGGGGGCCCTCCACGGTCCTGTGCCCCTTCCCCTTCCTGGACTGTCCTTACTCTCTCACGCTCTCCCCACAGGACAAGACCTCTGAGGCCTCCCAAGGACCCATGGCCCTGAGAGGGGCTGAGGCATACTGGTCCCGTGACCAGTCCAGGCTCCCGTGAAGCCGTCCACACCGAGCTCACGGCAGTCAGCAGTTTTTAGCCTTGGCCTTGGCCACCACCTCAGGCGCTCACGGAGGTTGTTTCCTGAGCTGCAGCCGGCAAAGCGGGGAAGGGGCCACGGTGGGGGCGGGGGGTGCTGACGAAAGTGTGTGTGACGGGACTGGCCCCTGCTGCAGGGTGAGAGCGCGCCCTCACCTGATGGGCTGCCCTCGGTCGTAGGACTTCCTCCGGGTCAGAGGGGACGTCTCCGCACCGCGAGACTGTCGGGGGCTGGAACACAGGACCCAGTGAGGCCCGAACCCACCTCCCAGCGCCGGCCCCCGCCCCCGCCTCCCACCGCTCACTCCCTCCTTACAAAGTGCTCCCTCTGGTGGGCAGGCTGATGGTCCTCGAGACCTTGTCCCGGTAGTAGGGGTCTCGGACTGAGAAGCCCACACCGTCCTCTTTGATCTCCACGAGGGAGGCCAGGGACTTGGTGATGTTCTTGGTGGAGACATCCAGCGGGGGGCCCAGGCACTCAGCCGACACAGCCTTCATCTGGGCGGACAGCTTGGGCTCGCCCTGTGACAGGAAGGGTTGGGTGGACCCACCTGCCCGGACATGATGGTGCAGGACGGGGAGGAGGGGGAATTCCACAGGGCAGACGGTGCTGCCACCCAGAGGCAGAGGAGTGGACGGAAGGGCCCGGCAGACTTCTCCCAGGCACGTCTCCCAGGGCGTCTGGAGAAGCCGAACCAACAGGAATGCCCTTCCCACCCTAGACTTTGCAAGCAGAACTGCCCAGGTGGACCAGTGTCCCCAGCTCCTCAGTGCACCCAGAGGCTGCGCTCACATCTCTGCTCCCGAGTCCCAGCGCTCTGCCTTCCCTCTCTAACGGGTCCCACTGGGGGTTCAGTCTAGCCTAGAAACTGCTCCCTGACTTCAGACCTGTGTGCACAGTGAGTGGACATCCGGGGCGAGGCTCTGATCAGAGCTGGAGGCAGTTTAGTGAGGAAGAGGGGGATTTCTGAAGGCGGGGCCTTGGGCTGTGGTGATGTCACTCCACCCGCTTCAGAAGGAAGGGGCTGTCACAGGTCACAAACCCGGATACCCCCCCGCCCCCCGTTCCAGCTGAGACTCTTCTTGGCCCCTGTACCCCAGCTGGAGGCAGTACTGGGTGGGGGCTGGGGGTGGGGGCCGTGCCACAGGAGGGCAGGGACCAGGCTGTGGGAAGCAGCCTGTCCGCCTGCCAGTGGGGCTCACCTTGAACTTGAAGTCATCGTGGCTGGTGGAGCCTTTCATGGTGAATGACTGGGAGAAGCTAAGGGAGAAGCCAACGAGGGTCAGGGTGCTGACAACTGGGATTCTGGCTCCCGGGGACTTAGACTCGTGGATCTCCCGGGTCAGCCCTCGGCCCAGCCCGGGGCACGTGCCCCCTCTCGACTAGGAAACTCACCTCCCCTCAGAGAACTCGGACACCTCCTCGTCCGTGCTGGCATAGCCATTCTCTGTGGGGGAGGAGGGAGCCAGGGGTGAGACCCCAACCAATGGCGTGCGGGGAGGGCGGCCTCCCTCCCACCGTTCCTCGGGTCAGATTGGGGCTTCTGGGGAGCTGGGGAAGCGAGGGTCTCCAGGGTGGGAGGGAGGGAGTCCTGGGTGTCTGGGGGCCCCGGGGGGCCCGTACCCTGCTGTACGTTGTGGATGAGGGCCTGCAGCTCGGGATGGGCCTCAGCCTTCTCCCGCAGGGCGTCCAGGAGCACGTGGTTCTGGGAGGAGCCTGCTATGTCTGTCTGCCGCAGCCGCCCCTCCAGCAGCCGGATCTGTGCCTCCTTCTGTGCCACCTGCAGCCCCTGAGAATGGGCAGCGAGGCCTGGGGTCACCCTTCCCGGCCTGGGGCCAAGGGGACCCCTATCAATGCCTTCCCAGCATCTGCACCTCACAAGAGCCTCAAGGGCTCCCACCCTCACCCTGCACCCGTCACAGGCCCAAGATGCACCCCGGACCCTTGGCTTCCCCCACATTCACGCCGGGGGCACGCTCCCCGTGTGGCCTGCCTAGCGTCCCCAGACGCGAACACAGACGTAACTCCAGGACCTCCGAAGGGGACTGCATTCGGAAATGAGGGGCTTTAAGAGATGATAGGGCTTCCCAGGTGCTGCTAGCGGCGAAGAGCCCACCTGCCGATGCGGGAGGTTTAAAAGACCTGGGTTCAGTCCCTGGATTGGGACGCTCCCCAGGAGCAGGGCATGGCTACCCACTCCAGTATTCTTGCCGGGAGGATCCCACGGACAGAGGAGCCTGGCGGACACGGCTGGAGCGACTTACACGCATGCACAGAAGAGATGATTGAGTTACAGTGAAGTCCCTGGGGGCCCCGATCCCCGTGACCGGTGTCCTTATAGGAGGTCAGGACACAGACACACAGAGGGGCGACCACAGGAGGGGGAAGGCAGCGCCTGCAAGGCATGGAGACGGGCTCCGAGGACGCCAGCCCTGCCCGCACCTCATCGCTGGCCTCCAGCCGCCGGGACTGGGAGGGATGAAGGTGTGCGTTTAGGCCCCCGACCACGATGCTGGTCACCACAGCCCAGCAAAGGAACACCCTCCTGAGAGCAGAGCTGAGAGAGCTCCCTGTGGGGAGGGAGGGTAGAGGAGGGCAGCCTCCTGCCCTGTCCAGAGCTGCCCCGCAGGCATAGCCCCAGGGGAAGGAAGCCACCCCACAGCCTGGGCCCTGTCGGAGTGGGCATGGGAGCTGAGACACACCTGCTGTTCCAGCACCAACCCCACCCCTGGGAGGAGCACGTCCATCTGTCTGCTCTTGCTGCTCCACCACACACACACA
>NW_024070205.1:1392167-1405334 GCF_014754425.2 Oryx dammah | reverse complement strand
ACAGACACACAGACACAGACACACACACAGGCAAACACACACACAGACACACAAAGACACACAGACACACACACAGACATACACACAGATACACATAGACACACACACACAGACACACAGACACACAGACAGACACACACACACACACACATAAGCTGCTGCCTCCCCCTCCATAGGCTCAGGCCCTACTGTGTGCGGTGACCACACCAAGCCCCCGGCCACATTGCCTCATTAAAGCCACACGGCCAGCCGTCACCCCCGCTTTTCAGCATCCCCTCGTGAGTGCCACAGCTGGGGAGTCAGCCGTGAGTGTTCCAGCCCAGGGCAGGCTCTGCAGGCGCCCGTCCGCCGGGAGGCCAGCGGCCCACCCACCTTGTCGATGGACGCCTTGAGGAAGTTGTCCAGCAGGAGGCGGGCTTCAGCCAGGGAGCAGGAGCTGATGACCACCGACGTGTCCGTGGAGTCCAGCTCCTCCTGGGTGGGGAGGCAGAGGGCGCGTCACCCGGCTGCCCCGCCGCCCCGCCCACGCCCGTGCGGCCCACCCGCCCCTGGGCACCTTGGTCTCCTCCAGCTGCACGATGGTGGCCTGGCAGTCGCCGATGCTGTCGCTGATGTAATCGATGTTGGCCGCCAGCACCTCGATCTCCTCCGCCAGCTCCTGTAGCCCCTTCTCCTCCTCGGGGCTCTCGGCCTGCAGCCGCTCCCGCTTCCTGCACAGTGCCTCCTGCATGAGGGAGAGCTCCTCCCTTTTCTGGGGAGGCAGGCGAGGCCTCAGGCTGCCGCCCCCAACGCCCCGGGAGTGGTGGTGGTGGGGGGGATGGAGGGGCGGGCCCACCTTGATGAGCCGCTCCATGTCGGCCTCCAGGTTGACAATGGTCATTCTCTGCATGACGATGTCCAGGATCCTCCGCTCCAGCGACTGCCACTTGAGCCTGGCCGCCTTGCTGAAGCTCTGGCTGGCCCCCTTCTTCTGGAACTTCTTTCTGGGGGGGGCACAGGTGGGGGGGCCAGGGCGGGACCACTATCAGCCCCTGCACTGTGTGGAGCCCCTCACCGGAGCCTCTGAGGCCCCACCCCGCAGCCCCCAAAGCTCAGGCGCCGGCCTCCTCACCTGGCAGGGCGGGCACCAGGCACGGTGGGTGCGGGGTGACTGCCCAGGAAGTGGTTGGTCTTGCGGTCCCACTGACGCACGATGCTGGAGACGGAGCGGGCCCCCGATTCGGCCTCGGACGAGGTGGTGCTGGCCGACACCTCGGCCCCCGAGTCCAGCATGGGTGACTTCGGTCCCACTCGCCCTGCCACCCGCTCAGACATGGGCTTGGCCAGACGCCTCAGTGCAGAAACCTGGGGGTCCAGAGGACAGGGGCCCACTGGGCGGGATGCTCCCAGGCTTACAGAAAGGCCCAGCCTGGGGGTGCTAGGCAGCGAGAATACAGGGGCCGCTCCGTCCTGGCCTGGGGTTAGGATGGAGAAAGGGCCAAGGGGTCTTCGATGTGAAATGAACAAAAAAGAGACTTCTCTTTTTAAAAACTGCCATCTCGGGCATCCGGACCAGAACCAGCAGCCTGCTCCCCCCCACCTTCAGGGCCCCCGTGGGGTAACCCAGGCTCAGCACTCGGTGGGGGCGGGAGGAGACTGCTCTGGGGGCTGGGCAGAGGCCCGCACTCACCTCCTGAGTCTTCCTCCTCAAGACTATTTCCTGCTGCCTCTTCTGGGACTCCAGAGCTCGGATCTGAAACTAGGGGTGAGAAGTGGGTGGAGTCCTCGCTCAAGCCTTGAGCTGGGTCTGCCCCACTGGCTCTGGAGGGGAGTCTTGTGGAGCCAGAAGTCATGGGGAAAGGGGACTCATTTGGAGGGCATGTCTCTCGGCCTCTTCTCCCAACCAGGGCAGGGGCAAGGAGCCTGGGGCAGAGGGCTGGGCCCCGCGGGCCTCTCTGCAGGCTGGACACTGCAGCTGGTGTGCTGGGTCCTGGCTGGCGCGGGGCTCCAGGCCCAGCTTGGAACCATACGGGGACCAGGCTGGGCGCCCGCAGCCATCCTGCCCTCCCACGTGGGGCTGCGCTCGCCTCCAAGCACCTCCTCACCGCCGAGGACGGCCTGCCGGGCCGGGTGGTCAGGAGGGGCGCCAGTGCGTGGGGAGACAGGCTGGGGCCTGGAGGCACCCTCACCTCCTGCCGCCGCTGCTCCTTCCTGAGCTGCGCGATCTCCCGGGTCCGCTTGGTCTCCACCAGCCGCCGCCGTTGCTGCTCCTCCCGCATCTGCTTCATCAGGGCCACCTGTGTGTGGGGGGTGGTACAGCCGTGAGGCCGGGGGCAGTGCCTTGGGGCCTGTCCCCTACTCTCTGCAGAACTTGAAGCTGACCTGCCCCCCGGCCAAGCTCCCAAAAGGAACGGCCTTGCTGCCAGCCTGGCTGTGCAGGCGTCACCATGTGGCAGGGTCCAGCACGGCCCCCACGGCTCTGGTCACGGCCCCTGGTGGCCCCACCCGGAGCCGCCACCGGGGCCCAGCCTGTGTGGGCCAGGTGATCCTGCCTGGATGGAGCTGAGCTGCTGTGGGGTGAGCTCCCAGGCCAGGCTCATGGTGACCACGAAAACCAGACGCATGGATGGAGCCCACGGTGTATGCCCAGACCCTCGTAATAGTCATATGAGAGAAGCGGTATACTCCTATTTTACAAACAGGAAATGAGCCTCAGAGAGACCAAATGACCTAAAGTCATAATATCAGCAATGGGTGGCCAGATTTGTGGTCCGGGTCATTTTGCTTCAAAATCCAGCTCTTACCACCGCCGTGGGGGTGGTACTCCAGTGGGTCAGGGCAGGGCAGGCCCCCAAGCACAGAGTCTGGAGCTGAGTTCCTGGCACAGAGGGCATCGTCAGGGCAGCCAGAGGTGACCCGGCATGACGGGGAGCAAGCATCTGGGGCCTGGCGGCACCTCCCCCTCTAGTGCACGGGGTCAGCCCCCTTCCACGAGATGGGGCCATGAGAGCCGGGCCGAGTGGTCCCTCGGCTAGCACTGAAGCCTCAGGCACCCCAGGAATGTCACCAGCCTGCCTTGAGGACAGTCAGGAGAGGACACGGCCCGGCAGGGAGGGAGGCTGGCCAGGGGCTGGTGGCTGTGTCGGGGGGAGCTACGGAGAGGAGGGGGCCTCCCTGCTGCTGGGCCTGTGGGTCCAGAGTGAATGCTGCCCCAAAGGGCTGGGGCTGGCTAGAGCGAGCCAAGCCTTGGCTGGAAGTGGACCTGAGCCCCACACATGGGGGTGCAGCGTGCACCCCAACGTGGCAGCCCTCTTCTGGGGCCAGAGCCAGAGCCCAAGGCTTCCTGGGGAGGAATGTGTCTTTCGGGACGAAGGCCCATCTGCCCAACTCCGTCGGTGTGGCTGAGCCCCACGGGGGTCATCACAGGGTGGCAGTCTCAGAGCGGCGGGAACACTCCAGGCACATGACGTCAGGACCCACGGCAGCCCTGCTCTGGGCGTCCCCCCTCCCAAGGGCACCTCCGTAAGCACGGGCGCCCCTCAACTGCAGTGGGAGGGTCCTGGCCTTGGTGCTCGTGGCATCTGATCAGAGTCCATGCCTGCAGCCCCAGGTCCTTCTGACAGAAACCCTGGACTCCTCCTGGGCACGCCCACTGCTGGAACGGCCCAAGGGTGCTCTTCTCAGCCTCTCCCCCAGGCTCACAAGAACTAAGTGAGCTGAGCGGAGCAGAGGAGTCCCCGCTGAAGGGCCGAGCAAGCCGAGACTGAAGCCCAGGAACACGCAGGGCCCCTCCGTCCTTCCCGCGCGCCGCGGGCATCATCACACTAACATTATTTTCCAGGTCTCAGAGCCACAGGACGACCCTCCCTCCTAAAGGTCTGCAGTGGCGCCACCTCCCGAGATGACGGCCGGCCCGCGCTGGCCGGGCACCTGGAGACGCTTAGCCCAGGGAACCTGCACGCGGACAGGGAGGAAGCAGGCAGACTTCCGCTGGGAACCGCTCCGCGAGCTCCAGAGTCCCGAAGGGGGACAACCAAGGCCTAGGGCCTCCCTCCTGCCGCCAGAGGGCGCCCGCGGACCAAGTCTGCCTCACCCTCCGCAACCCCGGTCGCCGTCCGCAGGTGGCGGCAGCCCAGACCCGAGGACTCGAGCAGTGCGCGCAGACTGGAGACCACCGCACTGGGCGGGGTCCCTGGGGGTCCTCGGAGGATCCTCTGCTGGGGAAGGTGCTTTCACCCTGCACAACCTCTAGCTAAGAGGACAAGGTCCAGGGGCAGGACAGTCGAACCAGGCAATGTTAAGTGTCAAGACGAGCATCCACGCTGCCCGCGGCGGTTATTTTTAACACAGTAAATGGGTTTTTAGGGCTCAGACGGTAAAGAATCTGCCTGCGGTGCAGAAGACCTGGGTTCGATCCCGGGGTGGGGAAGATCCCCTGGAGAAGGGAAAGGCTACCCACTCCAGTATCCTTGCCTGGAGAATTCTATGGACTAGAGGAGCCTGGCAGGCTACAGTCCATGGAGTGGCAAAGAGTCGGACACGACTGAGCAGCTAACACTTTCTTCACTTTCAAATGGATTTTGAGACTACACTCCGCCTCCCATACCCTCAGTCTGCCCCTTTGGGCCTTCTTCCTTTGGGCCCAGCCCACAAGTCCCGCCCCCAGCCCCACCCTGGCCCCCCATTGACCCTATCCCCCACCTTGGCCTTCTACATCTCGGCCCCGCCCCCAACCCCACCTTAGCCCCGCCCCACTTGGTCCTCTTCATCTCGGCTCCGCCCCACCTTGGTCCTCTTCATCTTGGCCCCGCCCCCAGGCCCATCTTGGCCCTCAGTTCCCACCTAGGCTGTCTTCATCTTGATCCCACCCTGGCCCCGCACTGGCCCCACCCCCATCCCCGTCCCCAGCTTTGGCCCTGTCTCCGGCCCCCACCTTGGCCTTCTTCATCTCGGCCACCTCGGCCTGCAGCTTCTTGAGCTCCCTCTCGTAGCGAGACTGGTTCTTGAGCAGCCGCGCGTGCTCCTTCTGCGCGGCCTGCAGCTTCTGCAGGTCCCGGTTCATCTCCCGCAGCCTCTTCTCGTAGTCCGCCTTGATCTTGTTGGCCTTCTCCTCTGTGTAGCACTCCATGGTACCTGCGCGCAGTGGGGCAGGGTTGGCGCAGCTCCCCGGGCCCCAGTGCCGCGGGCTCGGACCGCGCCGGGGGGAGGTCTCACTGCGTGATGTTGGTGAGTCACACCCTCCTCAGCCTGTTCCCTCTGGTGAACAAGGAGGGGCTCGGATTAGGAGACACCCAAGGACATTCTAGGGACCTTGAAGAACTGATTCATCCTGAGATCTCAGCCCATGCTCGCCAGCTTCCCATGAGGGGCCTGGGGACCAGGTCCGCTGGCCCGCTTCTGACCCATGATTGGAGAAGAGGGCTGGACCAGTGGGGAGGGGAAGGGTTAGTAAGAGAAGACAGAGAGACAGGGGCTCCGGCAGAAGAAACAAGCCTTCTCCACTCCTGACCTGATCTGCCAACAGACACGGAAGATTGACCAGTGCAAACCCACCCCTTCACCCGGCAGTCTCCCTCATCTCAGTGTCTGCCATCGTACTGGCACCTGGAGACGTCCTTGGCTCCCCTCTCTTAATCTCCCACCAAGCCACCAACAAAGCCCTTTGTCTGCATCCTCAAAATGTATCCAGAATCTGACGGCTTCTCACCACCTCCTGCCCACACTATCGCTCACCAGGACCTCTATAACAGTTGCCTAGCAGATCTCAAGCTTCCACTTGCGTTTCCCTGCACAGCAGCTGGAGCGATCTCTCAGAATGCTTTCAAAATTTACATCACGTCTCTCAAAGCCCCAACTTCCCACGTCCCTCAGAGAATAAGGCAGAAGTCCTTAAAATGACTGGCACGTCTGGCCATTTCTCTCTGGCCTCCTCTGCTGCTACCGTGCCCTCCCACCGTGCCCAGTCATCAGGGCGCCCCAGGGCCTTTTCATCTTCTACTCCTGCCTGTAATGCTCTTCCCCTCCCTCGTTCTCAGACTCCCGCTTCTCAGCGAGTCTTCCACGACCACCCTTTCCCAACACGTCCACCCCCTCCCCAGCACGCCCTGCGTCCTTCCCTGCTGCTTTCTCCCAAGGCACTTGTCACCCCGACACGCTGTAGAATCCGCAACTTCCTGCCGGCTGCCTCTCCCCACTGAGCGCTCGCTCCAACAACTCTGGCACCTAGAACAGGGCCGCTCTGCAAGGCTATTCCACGGATGTTTGCTGAGTAGGTGAACGTGTGAGTGAGTGAATGAATAGTAACAGGATGAACGGGCTGAGAGTGCTGTACAAAAGACACACTGTGAGAGGTAGATTTGTAAACGGAACCAAAGGAACATCCTAGGAGAGAATTCAGGAAAAGACAGGCTGTCTCTTCCTGTGCCTGAATAGAGAAAGGATTCTAATCTGTATGGTGGGGCGGGGCCTCATGGCGAGTGGGGCGGGGCCTCGCGGTGGGCGGGGCCTCGCTCGCGGTGGGCGGGGCCTCGCGGGCGGGGCGGGGCCTCACTGAGGTTCTGCAGCACGCGGTCGCGCTCCAGCTGCGTGTCCCGGATCTTGTTCTGCAGCAGGATCAGCTTCTCCTCGTACTGGTGCTTCAGAGTCTGCAGCCGCCGCTGGCTGTTCTCCAGCTCATCAATCAGCTTCTGCTTGATTTCGATCTCGCACGTCAGGTCGGCCAGGTCCGCCTGATAGTTCACCTCTGTGGGCGCAGACAGGCTGGCTGAGGTGCTGGGGGCCCGGGTCGAGGGGATGGGGACAGGGCCTTCCTCTGGCCGGCCGTGACCACTCAGTGCCCAGCAGCAAGGGGAAATGACTCATCCCACGGTGGGCAGGGGCTGCCTGGTGGGGTCACCCTGAAGGAGCAGCCCGGAAGTGCAGGGCTGGGCCCAGGACCTGGAGGCACCAGGCGTCTCATCCGCCCCTGCTGAGCCCCAGAAGCTGATGCCCACCCGCTGCGGACGACCTGGGAGCCGGCGGGGCCGCAGCGGGGAAAGGACGCAGAGCAGCCGGCTGGGCTCTGGGTCAGAGCTGAGGGACACACGGCCGGCTTAGAGGAGTGGGCTTCGGAACAGCCAGGCCTTGGTCCGAGGCCCAGCTCCGCATCCCCCACAGCCAGGGGTGGACCGCCAACTGCTCCTCGGTGGTGACCAAGGGAGGGGTCCTAACACGTCCACCCAGGGTGGTCGTGCGGACAGGGAGGCCGGGCGCGTTCACGGGCTCAAGTTCAGCTCAGAGCCTGGCCCCAACGAGTGCTCAGTAAGCTTCTGCTATGATGGGTTGCACGTCTGAGCTCCCGCCTGGACGTCGGACAGCCACTGCCCCAAGCAGTCTTTCTGGGCCCCCGTGGAAGGCAGCCCTGCCTCGGCTCCCCCGCTCGGGAGCACGCACCCTTCTCCTCTGGGTCAGAGTCGGAGTCCGCCAGGCTCTCCTCGCTGCCCGAGTCCTCGTCCTCGTCTTCTCGGCCCTCTTCCTCCTCACAGCCGCTCTCTTCTCGTTCCTCGTCCTCCTGGGCGCCAGGCACCGTCAGGAAGGTGGGGAGTGGGGTGGCCCATGGCAGGGGGGCTCACTCCCCACCCTCACTCCTGGGAGAGTCCCACCTGGAGAAGCCTCCCGCCTGCATCACCTAACTGTGATGAGGGGCTGAGGGATGGACGTCCCCGTGGCAACCAGTCAGATCCCGGGAGGCACAGGACCCACTGAAGTCTGACCCGAGCCCTCCCCCACCCTGCACAAGGATGTCTGTGGAGGCCCTCACTTGGGCAGGGACATGGGGGCAGCTTGAGGGGGCGGGTCCCTCACCTCCTCGGCCTCGTTGTCATCGGTCTCCTCACTGTTCTCTTGCTGGAGTTTTGCCCTCTTTTTGAAGGCCTCTTTCTCTGGGCTGCCCAGGAGTGAAGGAGGGACAGGTGAGGGGGCTAGCCTGCCTTGAGTGAGTGCGCAGGGTGAGAGCTGGGGGGGCAAGAGTTTCAGGCACTGGGTGGGACTGGGTCCAGCCCTGCAGGGGTCACTGCTCTTCCCCAGCCCTCAGCCCAGAATTAAGCCCGGGTGGGATCCTCCCTCCCCCTCCTCCTCAGGGGACGTCCAGCATTCGGCGGTGGGGGCTTCTGTCCACAGCGGCCTCGCTCGGTGAGTCCCCAGGCCACCAGGGTGCCCATGGCCCCTGAGCACGGGGTCCTCGGGCCGCCTGGGGAGAGCCGCCCTCACCTCTTCCTCCGCTGCCTGACCTCCTTCTTCTTGAGCCGCTCCAGGTCCTGCTTAGCTCGGCGGATGACCTCAGAGGCATCCTCCGTGGAGCTGGCCGGGGTGGCCGGGGACGCGCCCAAGGAGTAGGGGCTCCGGGCTGAGGCCCGTGAGAGGCTGCGACGCAGGGACTCGTTCATGGCCTCACTCTCCAGGAGCTTGGTCCTGCGGGGTGGGGGTGGAGGTGAGCGGCCCTGCCTCGGTCCCGGGCTCCCAGGCGTGCGGGCGCCCACTCACCGCAGCTCCTCGATCTCCCGGATGTAGTTCTGGATCAGAGCACCGATGGCCTCGTTGCCGTCTCCTGCAGGGACGCAGGGGGCAGGGACAGTTAAGAAGGTAAGTACAGGGAGGCCCTTCAGCTCCAGGCTGTGGTCTATCAGTGCCCCGAACAGGGCAGCGCACATGCCCTTGTCCAAGGAGGAGTCTCTATCAGAGAGGGGCTTGTCCGTGGGTGCAGAGACCCCGGCGTACTGGTAACAGCGAGATTGGAAATAAGCAAATGTCCATTGACAGAGGCTATTACGGTAAATCACTCATCACCACCACATATGGAACACTGTGCAGCTTAAGAGAATTAAGTGGGCTTGTGTGTTTAACACAGCATCATGAGAAGTAAAGCATCACAGAACAGTATGTGCGACTGCATTTACAGAGAAAGGAAAAGCCGGCTGCCCTGTGAGTCCCACATCCCTGCATCCCGGGCTGGTGTGGGGGCAGGGGCCCACCCGCCTGGGGCACCTGGCTCACCGGCCTTGGCCAGGAGCAGGTTGGCCTCCTGGCTCACGAGCTGGGTGACGCGGTTGTTGATAGCATCGATGGCCTCCTGCATGGCCTTTACCCGCAGGCGCAGCGCCCCGTTCTCCTTCTGCAGCAGGGCGTTCTCCCGGAACAGGTCGCTGTAGCCCTCGGCGCCATCCTCCCCAATCACTCTCTTGCCCTGGGAGCAGCGGGGGGGGGGGGGGCGGGGGGGGGGGGGGCAGTCAGGGACAGGGTGGGGGGTGGAGGGGTCACTATGCTCTTCCCCACCACCCCCGCCTCTCCCCCTACACGGTAGCCCTGCCAGCTCCCCCTGCCAGCTCTCATCTCCCAGGGCTCAGAAACCTTTCAGGGCCCCCATGACAACAGAAAGTCCACATTTCATGACCAGCCATTCCAGACCTTCATAATCTCAACCCACCTCCCTCTCCACTGCTCAGCTTCCTGTCTCCACAAACACTAACCCAGGGCCAAAACCCAGAGCAGGGGGTGGGCACCAACGAGGAGGGTAGGTGTAAGACGGCAGGGTGAGGGGCACTGCAGCAAATAGAGCTGCACGCAGTCTAGAAGGGGCCGGCCCTGGGCCACTCCAGCCAGCCTGGCGCCACACTGTTAGAGCTTCACAGTGTTGAAGAAAACAGAAACTCCCTAATTTTCAGAAGAGTGACAACTACCCCTGCATTCTTTTAAAGCAAAGGGCCAGTCAAACCAAAGCCCACTCATGCGCCAGGTCCGGGCCAGGGGCCGCTGCTGGTGACTTCTGCCCTGGTCACATAGAATGGGACGCTTCCCCAAAGCACCCCATGCTCCCTCCTCTGTTCCTCTGCTCGTAGCCTGTTGGCACCTGAGGACACCTGCCCACCTCCTTTTGCTGGCACCCCACTTGTTCCCAGAGTGCAGGCCCCTCTTCCCTGAGGCCCTCCCTGACGGCCTGAAGGAGGGGCCAGCCCTCTCCCCGGCAGCACCCCCAGGCACGCGGGCCCCCTCGTGTGGTCCCGTCAATTGTCCTCAGGCTGCTCTGCTGCAGCCTGAGTCTCCTCTGGGCCAACACGGCACATGCGGCGGAATAAAACCCCACAGAGCACCTGCCTTACACGTGAGGACTGTGCAATCAGCATGTGCACCTCTTTGCCTGACACTGTAAGCCTGAGAGCTCCGACGATGCTCCAGTCACTCGGGGAGCCGGGCCCTGGCCACCAAGACTGGCATGCGGAGCGTTAGGGGAGGGGGCGGGGCCCGGGGCGGGGCCTGAAGGGCGGAGCCTGGGTGGGATGGGCGGGGCCTTTGGAGGGGTGCGGCCCCTGGAGGGGCGGGGCCTGTGGTTGGGGTGGGGCCTTGGAGGGGTGCGGGGTGCGGGCCCTGGGAGGGGCGGGGCCTACTCACGGCCTTGTACTCCATCAGCTCCATCTGTAGGCGCGCGATCTCGGCCCGCAGCGCGCTGATCTGCTGGCTGGTCTTGTCCTGGTTCACCACCACCTTGTTCTTGATGTTGCGCGCCCGGTTGGCGTATTTGAGCGTGTTGAGCGTCTCCATGAAGTCGCGGTCCGAGGGGCTCACGCAGGCGATCATGATGGTCTGGCTGGGGAGTGCAGGGGTATGGAATGAAGGTCGAGCGCACAGCCGGCCCAGGAGGCATCACTTCAGAGCAGATCCTGCTCCTGGCTGGGGGCCCTAAGGACCTGGGCAGAGCCTGGGGCTGGGGCTCCGCACCACCTGGCCTGGGTCTCCACTCCGACAGTGGTGACCGCGGAGAGGCAGCCAGCAGGCGGCGGGGGAGTGGGAGGAGGGTTGTGATGCGGCCTCCGCGTCCCCTTCGGCCTCTACCACCTCCTTAGGATACCCCTCCCTACCATGCAGACGACGAAGCCGGGTCCGACCATAGTGGCCGGTGGGCACCTCCAGGCCTGCAGCCCACAGGGCCGGGCGGGCCCCTTGTCCACTGGGCATTCCGGCTCCAACCCAGACACCGGCAGGCCCCTGTGCTCCTCCATCCTCCGCCCCTCCCCGGGTGTTGGCGGGTACCTGTTGCCGCCCAGCGAGTCCTGGAGGAGCCGGGTGAGCTTGGAGTCCCGGTAGGGCACGTGCACCACCTTCTTGCTCTGGTCCCCCAGGGCGCTGATCACGTTGCCCAAGGCCAGCTGCGGAGACAGACGGCTGCTCGAGAGGCACTGGGGGAGGACCGAGCCCGCAGGGTGGACCTGGCCCGCTGACCCCAGCAGCCCTCAGGCTCCCCGAGGGTTTAGAGGCAGATGTGAGAGCTGGTGACAGTGGGCAGTCAGGGTCAGGGCAGCGGCCCACCCCGGCCAGCAGCCGGCCTGAGGCGGGCCTGGAGAGGGTCTGAGGCTGAGCCGTGCTGGCCGCCGTGTGCCTACCAGCCCACAGTTGATGGAGATGCCCTCCTTGGCCCGCTCGCCTGTGGCCCCTGTCCGCTTCAGCCGCTCGGAGCCGGCCAGGTCCACGAAGTGAAACTTGGCGGTGAGCGTCTCGTACTCGCTTGCAGGAGGGGCACCATCAGGAAGCCCGCTCACGGCCTCGTTCACCTGCGGGGAAGCCAGCCGGCATGGCCCCTCTGCTCCCAGCCCCTGCCCTTGGGGTCTGGGGGGGCAGCGTGGCTGGGGGGGCCTCGCGCACACCGAGCATCAGACTGCGTGCGCTGCCTGCTTCTCCCCCACCGAGAGGAAGGCGAGTTTGCAAGCGGCAGGGTGAGCCCAAGCCCGGGTCTGCTGGCCCGGAGCCTGGGCTCCCGCCGCACCACCCTCCCGCCGGCAGCGTCTGCCCCGGGCTTCTCACCAGGTCGGGCCGGGCGCACAGGCGCATCTGACAGAGGTGGATGGTGAAGATGGCGTGAGAGCGCGAGCTCTGCACGTTCATCTGGGTGCTGGCTGTGGTGCGGGACAGGGCGCCCTGCTTCAGGCACTGGATCAGCTGCGGAAGGGCGGACGTCAGGGCCAGCAGCCGGGCGGCCCGGCTCCCCGGCTCCCCGCCCCCACTAGCCCACCGCGGCTTCGCAGGCGCTCACCTCCTCCTGGGAGCTGATGAGGCGGGAGGTGACGCCCGTGGTGTAGATGCTGCCGCTGGCGTCCTCGTGGATCTTGATGTGGGATTTGCGGTGGCGGGCATCAGGGTCGCGGGCGCTGTCGAAGAGGTCAAGGATCTCCTCATTGTAGAGCTGTGAGGGTGGGAGACGGGGCTGGGTGTCCGCGGGCGTGGCCCGGGGCCCCCCGGGGCTCTCTCCAGCCACACGCCAGCTCTGCTCTTCAGGCACGGAAACCAGCCCTGGGAGGCTCCCCAGCCACCCCGGCCCTCCCTGGTCTCCGGGTTCTGGGCTCTTTCCCCTGGACGGGGCGGGAGCAGCTGGATCCTGGGTAGAGCCCACGTAGGCAGCAATCAGCGCTCCGCCCCGAGGGCTGAGGACCCGGTGGGAACAGGAGGACTGAGGCCTCCACAGAGCATGTGATGCGTCAGGGAGAGGGGGCGGGGGCGGGGCTCCAAGCGCGGGGGGTGGGGCTCAGTGGAGAGCTGAGCTCTGGGGGTGAGGGATGGAGAGCCACCTATGACCTGGCCCTCAGTGAGCCTGGGGACACCACTGTGGGAGGCGGCCTGGCCGGGAGTGTCCCCCCATTTCAGATGGTCTCAGCTTTGGAGAGTCCTGTGCTTGGAATCGCTGGCAGGGCAAGTTTCAACTGTTGGAATTGTCACCGGGCAGGGAGCTGGGGCGGGGAGCAGGGGCGGGGAGCAGGAGGGACGAGCAAACAGTCAGCGGCCAACAGCGGCCTGTGGGGGGGTCAGGTCCCAGCCCACAGACTTCCGAGGCTTTGATGGCCTTCAAGGGACAGAAATACCCCACAGGAAGGGGAAGAGGAAACGGAAGGCCCTGGTGCAGATGTGGGGCCTTGGTGTCTGTCTGTCTGTCAAGAAAGACACACGGCACCATTTAATCCCTGTGGGTTACCCTTTGGCATGGGCTTTCTAGGTGCTGAACTGCTCTTTGGGTCTCTCTATGACAAAAGGATGGAGAAAGGGAAAAACAAAGAGAAGTTTATAGAAATACACAGTGTGGGACACACATACACATAAACATGTACACAAAGACATATGCGTATACACAAACACACAGATATACACACACACACACAAACACACATATGC
>NW_024070205.1:1374720-1392157 GCF_014754425.2 Oryx dammah | reverse complement strand
AGATATACACACACACACACAAACACACATATGCGTGTACACAAACAGATATACACATGCGTGCACACATACAAATACACATATGCAATACACAAACACAGATACACACATGCACACACAAATACACATATGGGTATACACAAACACACAGATATACACAGACACACGTAGAGACCTATACAGTGAGTGTTCGCTCAGCCGCTCAGCTGTGCCTGACTCTGTAGCTGCACGGACCATAGTCACCAGGCTCCTCTGCCCATGGGATTCTCCAGGCAAGAATACTGGAGTGGGTTGCCATTTCTTCCTCCAGGGGATCTTCTTGACCGGGGGATGGAACACATCCATCCATCCATATGTATGTATACAGAGACACACACATACACATGCCTGCACACATATACATACAGATACTTATACATATCTAGACATACACACGCACAGACACATAGACTTACGCACATAACATGTACACACACACACAAAGGCAGACTGTCTATCAAAAGCAAGAGTCCCAAAGGACAAAGAGCAACTTCCAAGCCTACAGCACAGCCCCCTAAGGGGACAGTGGTGCACACGTGCCCAGGAGGGAGCAGGGAGCAGTGGGTAGGGAGACCTAGGGAAGGCTGGGGCCACACCCTTCCCTCCGAGCACACCCTGAGCACGGCCGGGACCCCTGGGGCTGACGCTGCCTGGGCCAGGCGGCCGAGAGCAGGAGCCTGGTCACGCCGGGCCTCATAAGAAGTTCCGAGCCGACGGCCCTCCTGGAGACGCTTCTGAGAGGTCTCATGGGAGGCCGGGGGGCCCTCCCCAGCCCCAGAGCCGCTAGCTGCCTCCCTGGGGCTCAGCACCCTGACCTCCACCCAGAGAGAGGCAAGACCAGAGGCTAGAAAGGCCCCCTCTGGTGAACCCTCATGCCCTGGGGTCAGAGAAGACTCCCAGGGTCAGGAAGGACCTCAGCCAGAAAGGGACGGGAGGGCCCAGCGGAGGCCAGGAAGGGTGAGAGCCAGAGTTCTCACTATGAGCCCGGCCTGGGTGTCCTGGTCACCCTAGGGCCCCAGGACTGGGTCCCACTGCGCCCACCAGAGGGCAGGCTGTAATCCACCTGGGTTTGCAGGGATCCTTCGGGTTCTCCCAGCCTCGAGCCCCGTCAGGGTCCTGCCCGGTGGGCCTCCAGCGCCGCGGAGCTGGGGGACGCCCTCCACAGCAGGGACCTCATCCCTGCGGCGCCTCCTCTGCCACCCCGCAGGGAGCCTGGCCCCCGAGTCCTGCCGCACCACCCCCTCACCCCCGCAAGGCCACGGACCTCCAGGAACTGAGCGCTGACTTTGAACTCGGGCCCGGCCACGCCCTGCTCCTGTGCCCGCTGTTTGCGCTCTGCGATGCCCCCAAAGAGGTGGGCGATGGCCCGCGGGATGATGCCCTGCTCTTCCTCCGCCGTGGCCACGTCGAAGCCGGTGCCCATGGTGTACGTCTTCCCTGCCCCCGTCTGTGTCGGCAAAGTTGGGAGGAGGGCGTTACCCAGGACCCTGGGGGGCGGGGCGGCGAGCCCGGGACCCTCCCAGCCTGTCCCCGCCAGCCGATCCCAAGTCTCAGCCAGCAGCGCCCCAGCCACCCCGGACCACAGACAAGACCCCAGCTGCATCCCAGCTACCCCGCGGCCAGCATTCTGCCCTCAGATGGGGGCCGGGGCCCAGGTGACCACAGGCGGAGAAGCTCACCTGCCCGTAGGCCAGCACCGTGGCATTGTAACCCTCGAAGCAGCCCTCCACGAGCTTGCTGACGCACGTGGAGTAGATCTGCTCCTGCCAGGTGTCCAGGTCGAAGACAAAGTCATAGGTGAAGGCCTTGTCCTTCCCCAGGAGGACCTGGGGCTCCCCAGGAGTGACCGACGTGCAGATGTGGCAGCCCTCAATCTTCTCTTTTGACAGCTGGGGCCGGATCCTGCCCGGGGCGGAGGGGTGGGAGGGAGTCCTGGGTCAGACTGGCTAGGGGTGACCCGCAGCCACTCTCCTGCCCGTCCGACTGGCCAGTGTCCGCCCCCAGGCCCCTCCTCTCCCACGAGTGGGAGAAGGAAGGAAGCATAGCATGGGGGCAGCTGTGTGAGACCTCCCAAACAATAACAGTGATGGGCTGCCTTTGCCTTCTCCTGATGATAATATCAACACTGCTCAAAGCAGCAGCTGCGGGCATTTTTATTTATGTATGCACGCATATTGGCTGCACTGGGTCTTCATAGCTGCACATGGGCTTTCCCTAGATGCGGAGCCCGGGCTTCTCATTGCACGGGCTCTGGGGGCGAGGGCTTCAGGACTGCAGCCCATGGGCTCAGTAGTTGGGGCTCGAGGGCGCCACAGCTGTGACGCCGTGGGCTCAGTTGCCCCGTGGCATGTGGAATCTCACCAGAGCACGGATCGAACCGTGTCCCCCGCATTGGCGGGCGGAGTCCTAACACCGGACCATAAGGAAGTCCAGCAGCTGCTAACATTTCATGAGCACCCTAGGAATTGAATCTGCGTTAAAGGTATTTTACCTAACATGAATTCACGTATTCTTTACCATAAACCTGCGAGGTATGTATTATTTGCTGGATTTTTACTGAGAAAACAGAGGCTGGGAGAGTTTGACTTTCCCAAGACTGGGCAACAACAGAATGTGACAGGTCTCACAGACACCAAAGCACATGTTCCTGACTGGTTACGGAGCCCCAAGGGCCGTGTCCCGTAGAGAAAGGGGTGGGAGAAGACAGTCGGCCCCTCCTGAGAGGCAAAGCCCAGGACCCGCGAGGGAAGGAAGGGCCAGTCCTGGCTGCCCCCCGGGGGGGCCACATTCCGGAGGAGACCAGTGCCTCTGCCCAGGCCTGCAGGGGCTGCAGAGGGTACCCCTGCTCAGGAAGGCCCAACCCAGATGCCAGGGGAACAGTCTCAGGTGCAAGCTCGGGTTCCCTTCTGGAAGCCAAGAGGGCTGGACCAGGCAGGACCCTGCAGAGCGAGTCGAGGCAAAAGTCAGAGGGCAGGGACCTCCAGCAGGGGCAGCTGCCACAGGAGGGGCCCTGTATCAGGCCCTGGGGGCTCCTCGGCACAGAGGAAAAGGAGGGGCCCCAGGGTGAAGTGGGGCGCAGCGTGGACAGTGGGCAGGGCCGTCTCCTTCTCCTGCCCCTGCCCCTCTTGCAAACAGCTGCTGCTGGAGGAGGTCCCCATGGCAACCGAGAGTGAGCCAGTGAGCATGTGCACGGACTGGCAGAGAGCGCCTCCCAATGCCTGAGTCTCTGGGTGGGGGGTGCCCATGGGCTCACACAGCCAGCCAGCCCCTCAGCCAGGCTCTCACAATGAGCTGCTTGTCAGCACCCCGTCCTAAGCCAACATTTACAGAGAGAAGAAAGCGTGTGAGGGCTGGCCCAGGGCGCCCCCGACCCCTCAGAGCCGGCCCCCAAGGGCCATCCTGTCTCAGCCTCAGGCTGCCCAGCCCCAAGGCCCCTCAGAGCCCAGTGAGAAGCCCCCGAGCTTGCGGCTTGCGTTCGCCTGTGAGGGGAATAAGAGGCTGGGGGCGGGGTGGTGGCCTGGCCTTTCTCCAGGACCGGTCCTTACACCACTGAGGCTGCAGGGGCAGGACACCCACGGAGGTTACCACCCCCCTCCCTGCCCCATCCAGCTGCGGCAGGCCAGGCTGAAGTGAGAGCCCAACTCCCGTCTCCCCCAGACCAGCTTCTGGCTGGGAGGGGCACCGGGAATCCCCCCCACCCTTTCTGGACCTACACACCAGACCCTGGATCCGTCAGTAAGATGCCCGGGCCATGGCACTCCCACCTGGACCGCTGGTGGCAGCAGCCGACACACACAACCACGCCCGAGTGGGACACTTCAGTCCCCATGGCAGACAAGGAAACAGACGGTGCCGGCCAGGGGCAGGCGCCAGGGGCGGCAGGGTCCGAGCCTGGGCAGGGTGAGCTCCACTCTTCCCTTGTTCCTATGCTTTGTGCAGCTGAGGGGCAGGGCCCAGCGTGCCCAGGGGAAGGCGGGTAGCAACCTCACAGGGCACCGGGCAGGGACCAGGAGCCCAGGCCCAGGGGCCCAGGGTGCCCGGGGGCAGGCGGGCAGCAACCTCAAAGGGCACCGGGCAGGGCCCAGGAGCCCAGGCCCGGGGGCCCAGGGTGTCCAGGGCTCCCAGGGGGACCCGGCCATCTCTGAAGCCTCTCCAGCTTTGCTGGCCAGCACCAGCTCCCTGCCATGCGGGTTGCTTGTGATGGGATTTCTGGATCCGGTTCAAATACCATTTAATTACCACAGGCAGACGGCAATATTGGTGATTGGAGGAAATCAAATCAGGGTCCCTGGAGACAGGAGGAGCCACGGAGGGGGAGCCGTTGCCTTGCCTGGTGGATCCCATCAGCAAGAAGCCGGCTTTTGCTCTGCCCACCAGGCCCCCAGCCCAGGAGGGCGGCCGGAAGGACATCAGGAGGCAGGGCCTAGAGGAGGGGGCTCCAGGGTTTGAGGGTCCAGGCATTGCAAGGTCAGCAGGCATTCACCCTGGGACCTTCCCCGGTCCAGCACACTTTGGTGTGGGGTCCTCTGGGGTCAGAGAGCCAGCCAGCCCCACGCTGGCCCATCCTAGGCACCAGTGTCCTTGGCAGGGGTGGATGGGTGAGTACTACCATCCAGAGAATGGGGCACCAGCTGGGAGCCAGAGGACATGAGCCCAGGATGAGTCACTAACTCCCAAGGCCACCAACCCGGACGGGGTGCGGGGGAGTGTCCGTCCCAGGAACGGGCCTTGAACCAGTAGCTGGACATGGGTGCTTCCATGCACCGGCCCTGGGCCGGGTGCCTCAGGCCATCTCACTCAAGGGAGGTGATGCACTAGCAACCTCAACCCACTGTCCAGAGAGGGAAGCTGAGGCTGAGTCCCAGTCGGTACAGGCAAGTCGGGAGTCCGAAGCCTGCGGCTTCTCCACTTCTCCAGCTGCCTGGGACACTCAGCGCCCAGACGGACGTATAAACTCCCTGCCCAGCACCACCAAGGGAGCAGGGGGCAGCTGGGCGGGGGCGGCCCGCCACAGCCGACACAGGTCCGGCAGGCTGGACCCGAGCGCTGGGCTTTCAGGGGCCCCAGTCCAGTGGGCGCAGTCGCCCTGGGCTCCTTCCCACCATACCCTGCCCCGGGGGAGACTCTGAACCCAAACCGAGTCCAGGAGACAAAGACAGGCCCTTGGCAAGCGCCTGCCCCGCCCTCCAGTGGGTCGGCCACCCCTGCTCCCTGCATCATCCGGACATCTCTTCGCAGTTTCAGCTTTCTAGGAACTCGGCAGCCCTCGCCTGTGGCAGCTCCTGACCAGCCTGGTCCCGCCCCGGGCGAGGTCACTTCTGCTGGCGGCCCTGGAGCCCCAGATGAAGGAAGGAGACAGCTTCCGGCTATGCAGGGTGGCAGGACGGCACCCCTGCCAGCGCTGTTCCTCCCTAGGGGCGCGGGAGGGCGGGCAGCGGTGGGAACCAGGCTCCAGGATCTTCCAAGAGAACCAGGGGCGCAGGGCGCTGTGGGCCCCACCTTGAGCCAGGGTGAGGCGAGTGAGGTATTCTCGCCTCAGATGCAAAATTTAAGGGGGAATGGAAAAACTCCGTGATCACGGTAAATTATGGTTTACTGCACTATTCGGAAACTCAGACTGGCAAACTGTGCTGTCTGTTTCTGTCAAGCCCAAAAGGCATTTTGTGGACCCCACGGCGGGGGGGTCACTTCTGAGCAGAGACCCCCGCCTCACCCCCCCTCCCGCAACCTCCCCATCCCTTCTCCCGGCCCTGCAGGGGTAGGGAGGCGCAGGGCCCCACTGAGAAAGGCCCGGAACCTCCCGAACAGAGCCCGGTCTATCTGCCACTTGGCAACGCGCAGAGGGCCGGGAGGGGCTCAGAGAAGGCCCGGGCTCTCCCGCGGAGGGGTCCAGCCCGGGCCCGCGGGGCCGCCTTCGCGCACTGCCGAGCGGCGCTAGGGCGCCGGGGCTGGGGATTCTAAGAGCCGTCTGTACACTCGGGGCGGAGGGCGGCGGGCGCCAGGGCCGCACCCCACAGCGGCTCGTGTCCCCCCAGGCGGGACACAAAGGCGGCGAGCCCGAGCCCGGGGCTGCGAGAAGCGCTGAGCTCAGCACTTCCCCGGCTCTTCCGGAGCCAGGACAGGGCGGAAGCGGAGGACGGCGGAGCCAGCGAGGAGGCAGGCCCGGGGACGCTGCGCCTGCCAAGGCGGGAGGGTCCCTCCCCCAAAGCCTGGCCAGCGGCGCCCCGCTCCCGACCGGCCTCGGTGACGCCGCACGCCAACCACCCCGCAGGGCTCCGCCCCGCCGCCGCCGGGGGGCTAGGGCAGGGCGCGTGGGTGTGGCCGGCTCCAGGTGAACCCCTACCCGCCCGGTTAGCCGGATCCAGCCCCTCCATAGGTCCCTAACCGACCCGCCCCCGGGTCTTTATCCCAGGCTCCCATATCTTCCTTTTCTCCAAGAGGTCGTGGTTTAGTTGCTAAGTCGTGTCCCACTCTTGCGACCCCATTGACTGTCGCCTGCCAGGCTCAGGCTGTGATATTAAAATAACTAAGAACTGCTCCAGAATCCTAGAAAATTCTTACAGTTATGGTGTGTGCTCTGTGATTCCTGACATCCCTTTTTGCTGGTACCTGGAACCTCGTGGACTCAATTCCTCAGGAGTAATAACCCCGCACGTAAGGAGCAACATGCCTCTTTGCTGGTCACTGGTCATGGTACCTACCAAACTTTGCACACGATCTGGGTGAGAGAACCTGCCACACTTTGCACACGTTCTACGGAGGAGGTCCCCCCACAATTTACAAAGAGGGCTCAAAGAGATATTAACTCAGCTCAGGGTCACAGAGCTAATCAGTAGCTAGGTCTTCTAGGAGGCCCATCTTTCCTGGTCATGGACTGAAGGGTCAGAGCAGGAGGACCCGGGAGAACCAGCCTGCAGGCGAGTTGTCACTCTGGGGTCTTCCAGGCTGGAAGACACCCTTGCAGGCCCCACGTCCAGGGCCTTGAGAAGAACCGCATCCCCTTCCGACGGCCAAGATCACCTCGTAACCAGTCCCTTCAGAAACAGCCCAGGGGTGTGAGCCCCTCTCGGACACCCTACCGTCTTTCTGGAACCCTGAATAGGAGCCCGGGGGCCTGGGCGCCTGGAAAGGTGAGAACGCCCAGCACCCCGTCCTGGGGTGGGCTGCCCCCTCAGCTACCCAGATCCTGTGACCCCCTCCTCATGCCACACCTGGCTCTGTCTGGTGCTGGGCTCTCACAACCTCCAATGTGGAGGTGTGTGGTGGGGACAGAGAGGAGCCACAGGACCCCTGTCTGCCTGGCACAGCGAGGCACTCAGCCATGCCGTGACCTGCCAGGGGCCAGCTTGGTCCCGTTACTGAAGGAACCAGACCAGAGGGGATCTCAGCCACAGCTCGAGGGATTCAGACGGGCTAGCAGCGAGAGCCTCCTGCCTGCAGAGGCTGCGGAGCCCTCAGAAGGGAAGGGGGTCTGCAGCCGTCCTCCCCTGGAGTCACGGTTGCTGACGCTGCCCGAGCCGCCTCTGTTAGGACCGGACGCGGTATCTTTTGAGAGCCGATGCATGGAGCGCCTTTACGTTCAGGGACACATGTCGCGTGTAAGGACTGCCTCCTTCCTGAGGCTCAGAAGGGAGAATGTGAACAAGCCCGGAGTCACGCTCTCCTAATGGTGGAGCTGAAATCCAAACCCAGCCTGACCGTGGCCCGGCCTGCTGCACCCTCTAAGCAGCCCCGGCCCGGAGAGAGGTGGGCCGGGGAAAGACGATCCTGCCGACAGCTGCCACAGGGCCAGAGCCGTCTGCTGGGAAGTGTTTTCACATGCACAGTGAAGACAGCCGAGGCCGGGGCAGGGGAAGCGGGGGCCAGGGACCCAGGAGGCTGCTGCCTCGCAAGAGCACGGCGTCGCTTCCCAGGCAGAGGGAGGAGGTGTGCACCCACGTCCTTGGGCATCCTCTCCTCCTCCCCCACCCCTTCCTGGGCAGCCTGCCAGCTCCAGGAAGTCGGCTGGAATCGAAATCCCTGCTGTCTCACGGGAGTCTGGCTCCCAGACACCCTGGGGCTTCAGCTGACTTGGCCCGACCTGTGGGGAGTGCGGGGGCAGTCCGCCCTGAAGCAGGGTGGCAGGTCCAGCGTGGGGTGCTGCCCCTCTCAGCTGCAGAGCTGCGGTGTGGGGAGCCCTGTGAGCTCCCAGGCCCTCCCCCAGCCCAGTCCTCCTGAGGCTGCCTCAAGGAAAACACTGGCCTGAACCCCCAAACAAGAAGGCTCTGTACGGCGGGGTCAAAGGACATGAGTTTACGAGGCCAGGCCTGGGGAAAGGGGTCTGCAGCCCCCTCTGCCTGATTTCTGCCCCTGCACGTGTTCCCAGGAGCCCAGGGAGGGCCGCAGACACTCAAGGGGACCCACAGGAAGCCTGGGGTTCAGGGCTCTGACGCCCTCCCTCCTGGGGATGTCCTCCGCCTCTCGCTCTCTCGGTTTGTCCCAGGGTCCTGGCCACTGACTTCTGCGGAATGCCCCGGCGGGCCGTCCAGTGGGGGAGGGCGTGGGGTGTCTCATCCACAACCCCAAGGCATCGGGGTCTCAGCTGGGCCCGCTACCCCAGAAAGGCTGAAGGAGGCCTGGAGGAGGAGGCAAGCAGGGAGGAGCTGGAGGGTCGGTTCGAGGAGGGGCGGGGGTGGGGTCCAGCGTGGGGTGCTGCCCCTCTCAGCTGCAGAGCTGCGGTGTGGGGAGCCCTGTGAGCTCCCAGCTCCTGGGTCCCTGTCCTGAACTGCCCACTGCCCCCTCCGAGGCCCACCCTGCAGGCCCAGCTTTGGGGCCTGGGAGGGGGTGTCCCCAGCCCAGGGAAGCTGGCACAGCTGCGCCCCAGCCCCGCCGGCTGGCCTGCCCCACCCCCACCCCATCCTGGGGCATCTGGCAAGGGTTTCCCATGACCTCCCGGGAGACGCTGCAGAGCCCCGAGCTGTGCTGGCATCTGGGTCTGGGAGGGCCGCTCGGCAGGGACTGGGCCCTGGGGACGCTCGCCTGCTGGGGAATGCACAGCAACAGGTGTCGGCCTGTGCTCCCGCCAGCCCCCGACCCGGGTCCCCAGGGCCCCTTCCTGGCTCGACCCCAGGAACGGTGGGCTTCTACCCCACACAGAGGAGGGACAGGGGCTTGGGTGTCTGGGGGTCCGGGGATGGTGAACCACGGGCCTGCGTCTCTTCCACACCTAGAGTAGCGAGGGTAGGGCAGGGGTGCCCCTGGGGACAGGGCACCTGCCACAGGCCCCACAAACGCCCACCACGCTCCACCGCCCACCCACCGGGACGGAGGAGCAGCCCCGGGCCCAGGCCGCCAGCCCAGCCCAGTCCCCGGCCCAGCAGGGAGGCTGCCTCCCCTCCCCAGCCCGTAGCCTCTCAGGGCCCCCATTCCTCCTAGGGGGCTGCTCGTCTAGAGGGTGAATCAAGCGATAGAGGGGCCCAAGTTGGAGGGGGCCCGCGAGGATACAGGCAGAGACGTGGCTGTCAGGGAGCTGCCCTACAGGGCGGCAAGGTGGCCCTCGGGCAGGAAAGCAGCGTCCAGGGGCAGCTGCGTGGAGCTCAGGAAAGGCAGGAGGGCGGCTCCCACCAGTGGGGGCGGGCAGAGAGCCCCACATCCAGGGGCGCGTGGACAGGCGGCTTGTGCCCAGCCCTGAGTGCCTCCCTGCACGCCTTCCCACATTCACGGTCACCGCCTCGACCTGCCCGAAGCATCAGAGCAAACGGAGGCGTGGGGACGCCAGCAAAGCGCCAGTTAGCGGCTGGAGCAGGCTGCATGGAGCAGGGCCTCGGGAGGGCGGCTGCCCTGGGCTCACGGTCAGAGGCCTGTGTTTACTGCGGTGAGCCTGTGCCTGTCTCCACGGTGGGGTGGCACCTGGCTCCCGCGGGCCTGCGTGGGATGAGAAGACACGATGCCTGGCGCTCAGCTAGTGGGCAGGAGTGACCGCGCCCAGGCCTCCCAGCCCAGTGCTTTCTCCACTGCCTGCTGCCTACGGTCCGTCACCAACCGGTCCCAGAGCTCCAGGTGAATTCTTTTCACCTAACAGTCACTGAGGCTTAACCTAGTGAGACACCTCCGAGGCACGCTTTCAGCAAGTGCTTATTTCTGTTCACATTTTCTTCACACTCAGCTCCTCCAGAATCAGCCTCTAAGGACTGTCCACCTTCCACTGCACCCAGAACACTGCTCTTCACAAAAGGACATGCCAGAACAGCCCACTGATCCCATTGTACAGGGAGGAAAAACTGAGGCCCAGAAGGAGAAACAGAAACGGGGCCCCAGCCCAGCCCTCTGTCCCCGGAGCCGCTGTGGGAAGGAGGGCGCCAGGCACATGTCACTTCTGTCACTTCCTCAGCCCCTGCCCCCCCCCACCCAGGCGCGGTCTTCAAAAGCTGACAGCCAATCAGGCGGGCTGGCTCGGGCAGAGGGTGGGGGCATGCTTCCGGGGCCTGCGGTTACTACACTGCACTTCCTGGCGATGACAGAGCCCTGTTTCTGCAGCAGGAGACCGCCACCAAGACGCTAGGGGCTCCACCCCCGCGGGGGGCCCTGCCTGGGCCGTTTTCCCGGGTTTGGGAACCATCAGCAGGGGCCTTGGACTCTGCTGGGGGAGGGGGTGGGGGGGAGACGCTGAAGACACCGCCTCCCCACCCCACTCAGTGTTTTCTGTCTTATCTTTGTCCCAAGCCACCAATTCTCTTGATTCAAAATTTTAGACAGACAATGACTAAGACTTCATAGGAGCTTAGAACCAGGGGAATAACTGCAGCTAAAGAACCTGAGGACAGAGCAGGTGTCCCTGGGCGCCTGGCTGGCATCCCCAGCCCCGTTCCAGCCCAGGTCTGACCCTGCAGTGTCCAGGGATGGATGCCCAGGGAACCCCCAGCCCCACCCCAGCAGACTTAAGGACAGAGCTTAAGGATACCAGGCAAGGATAAGAGGCTGGGGCGGTCAGGCCTCCCCTTGTGCTGGGGGCTCAGAGCTGGGGGCTTAGAAGGGTCTTAAATAAATGCACCCCGTGACTCGGCTTCCTTCCCCAATCTCAACTTTGCCAACCAGCATTTCTTAATAGCCACCCCTTCCCCTTCTCCCCCGACCAGTTAGGCCTGCATTTCTGCAACCTGGAGCAGGTCTGCTCTCCCCATCACCCCCCTCCCAGGTAGAGACTGGCCTTAGCCAGCCTCAGAGCTGAGAGTCCTTATCGGACAAGGGGATTAAAGGATAAATGGATCACAGGGGAGGCTGGAGGGACTGGCCTGGGAGTCTCGGTGCAGAGTTAAGGGGCAGAGTGCCAGCTTCCAGGGTGGCCTGGGGCTGGGGGCAGGGGGTTGGGGTTCTGCTCACATCTAGACCTTCCTTTACCCACAGCTCCGGGTCCTGAAAGCTGCCCCCTCTGGTCTGACCCTTCCATGGCCTTCCCTGCAGCTCTGCAGACAAGCCAGCTTTGATCCTTATCCGGAGATTACAGTGCCAAGAGCCCCAGGCCTGGCACTTCTTACCTAATCTAGTGGCCCCTGGACCCTTACACACACAAACACACACACACGTCAGACCATGTCTGCCCCGTTCCTGGCCTCCCTGTCTCAAGAGTTGGACCCTGGACTTGCCATAAGGCATTCTCACGGGGACCCAGTTAGATATGAGAAAGGGCAACCAGGCTAGGCCCCTGGCAGTTCCAGATCCTCGGCTCTTCCCACTGCTCCAGCCCGCCACCCAGTCCTTCAGCGGGACCAGAGATTTCCGAGGGTGGGCTTGGGGTGGGGGTTGAAGGGGACCCCCAAAGAACGGAGAAGTCTCCCTGCAGCCCCCAGTGGCGCCCTCTGCTCCCCCTCCCAGCCTCGGTCCTAGTCCAGTCCCGTCCTCGTCCAGTCCCGTCCTCAACTCTGATTATAAGCTGGGCTCTGTCCAGGCATTGTCTGCCCTCCACGGCCAGCTGCCCAGCCCAGTCTGGCGTGTGCACTGGGGCCGGAGTGGGAGGGGAGGGGTTGGGCAGGGCCCTCCCCGTCCAGGGGGCCCTGAAGGTCTGGCTCTGGAGGTGTTCCAACCCCCACCCTCCCTCCAGGCCAGTGGCAGAGGCAAGGAGTGGCGACACTCAGACCCCACCAGGCAGTCTCAGTGGAGGCAGAGATGACGCGGGTCACAGGAGGGTAGCGTGGGTGGGCAAGATGCTCCAGGTGGGAAGGGTCCCGGGGAGCTTCTGCCGCTGGCGGCGGTGGGGAGAGAACACCAGCTCTTCCCCGGCTGCATGGGTGCCAAGGCCACGGGCTTGGCCACACCTCCGCACCCCCAGTCTAGCCTGGGGGCCCTGATGAGGTGGGGCAGGGGGCTCGGTTTGGCTCTCTCGGGTGAGATGGAGTCCAGAGGAAGTCCAAAGGAAGCCTCCTTCCCAGCCCTGGTCCAGTCTCCTTTCACTATGCACCCAGACTCCCACTCCGAGGCAGCTGTCTTATTGATATTGCCACCCCACCCCTGCCACCATGCCCCTCAGCCCCATAGGATCCTGCTGCAAAGACCCCGCCCCGCCAGCCCACCAGGCATCTTTGGGGCTCCTCTTTGTCTCGGGCTATCCAGGCCAGCGAGTGTGTGCCAGTGATGCTCCGAGAGCAGCCAGCGGCCCAGGGGGCGGGCACGCTCTCTCACTCCCTCCACTCCAGACTGTGATCAGCGGTCCCCGGACCCTCTCCACTGCAGAGGGCTAGCCAGGTGGCTGGGGTTGGGGCGTGTGTAGCAGCACCTGCCCTGGGGTGTTTTCCACAATCTTCTCGGAGTGACTGCCCTGGAATTCTGGAATCTGGGTCACCTACAACCCAGGGAAGTCAGAGACCTTTCTCAGACCCACGCTAGACCCAGACTCAGACTCGCACCCTCATCACACAGGGCTGGGTGATGCTCTCCACCCTCCTCCCTGTGTTGGTGATGGGTCCCAGGCTGGCACTCTCCCACCAACGGACTGTCTCAAAGAGCTAAACCCAAATCAAGAATAGGGAGGGTGACATGGCGCGGAGCGCCCCCACCCAACACAAAGAGCACACCTCCATTGTGCCTTGTCCTCTGCCTACCCCGCTTCGGCCCGGACGTCCCTCAGAGTCCCGGGCAGGTCCACGTGGCCCTCCCCCGGCTCAGTTCTGTCTGAGGGCCTGAGGATGGGCCATCAGGGTCACCACCGCCTGCCCTCTGAGAGGAGAACCCCTGACACCCCTGCTCCGTCCCCAGCCCAGCCACTCTAGGGGCAGGGCCGGCAGGGATCTCTCCAGAGCCGCTGCCCTCCCCACGGGCCAAGGCCCCATCCCAGCCCTTCCACTCGTCCTTCCTCGATCTTTGTCTGCGGAGCCGGCCAGGGCGGCGTGCTGCCTATCCGGCAGTGCGGAGAGCGCAGGATCAGCAGGCTGGGTGGATGCGGGGAAATGTCCCCCACCCAGTGTCCCCGCGTGAGACTGCAGCCCGTGGGGGGAAGGGGGGCAAAGAGGAAACACACAGACGCTCCCTCCCGGGCCCGGGCTGGGTGTGAAATACCGGATTTCCTTGTTTATTCGATTTTCTGATCATTAAGGGCTCCCGAGAGGGGCCCGAAATCACCACCCAAACAAAGCCCCTCCTGCCGCCCGCGGGGATGCCGCTCCCCCGGGGGCCCGGCCAACGGGTGGCGCCCTCCAGCGCGGCCGGCTGGGCTTCCGCGGGCGCGGGCTGCCCGTGGAGCGGCGCCCCCTGGATCCCCGGACCCCCGCCCTGTGCCCACGCGAGACAAAGCCGAGCTCTCCGCGCACGCGCCCCAGTCACCCGTCCTACCTGACGGCCACCTTGACGCAGCAGTCCCCCTGGCCGGCCATGGCGCTGCAGTGCCGGGGCCCGCGTCGATCAGGGGCGGGGGCCTGGGGGCCGATGACCGGGGCGACGGCGGCGGCCGCGGCTGCAGAGGGCGGGGGCGCGGGCGCTGCGGGCGGGGGTTGCGGCTCCTGGAGGTGACATGCTCGCGGGCGGCCCGCGGAGGGCTCACCCGCGGCCGGCTGAGGGCCCCCGGGGCCGGGCCCGCGCGCCCCCTCGCGCCATCGGGCGGCGGCGCGGGGCCTGTGGACAGCCGGGGCGCGAAGGTCTCCCCACCGCGCGGCTCCCGCGCGCGCACCTCGGGCCGCGCCGCGCCTCCTGCCGCCGCGCGAACAAAGGGGGCGGGGGCCGGCCCGGCGGAGGCCCCGCCCCTGACGCTCAGGCCCCGCCCCGATCTCCGCCTCCGAGCCCGCTGCGCCAATCGAAGGCCCGACCTGGTAGCAGGGGCGGGGCGGAAGCCTTTAAAGAGACCCCTCGATGATCCCGGTCCACAAGCTCGCTGGGGGCCTGGAGAGGTTTCCTGGGATCTCCGGAGGGACACGGCCCCAGGAGCTGATCACACCGGTGCCTCGGCCCCGGAGCCGCAGACCCTCGGCCTCGGTGGGACACACCCCCCCCCCACGCCCATAAATGCGGAAGCCCGGGCGCAGGGAGGGGAACTACCAAGGTCACGCAGGAGTTAGTGGCTAAGCGAGGGTAAGCACCCGGGTGTCCCGGCCCGGCGCTTCCCTGCAGAGCGTCCCACAGCGCCTGAGGATTGTGTTCTGAAAGCTCCGGGAAAGCCTCTCTTCATTTATTCCGGTGAACTTGCCGACCTTTACTGATGGGGGATTCTCGCTAGTGTCTAACTAAAATCCCCTGTCCCTACAACCCTGCAGAGTTTTAAAGTTCATCTTTGGGTTGGTTCCTGGCCAGGCTCCTAGCCTAGACGGCCCCTCCGTTCTTGGAGACCACGGAGGCTCCAGTGACCTTTATGACCTACAGATGACTCCCACCCCCAGCCCCCCCACCCCTTTATCCCTGCTCACACTCTGCCAGTTGCAGCTGTGGGGGCAGAGGGTCGGCGTGGGAGGCCTGAGCTGCCCCAGGGAGACAGGGAACAAAGGGAGGCCCGAGCTCCAGGCACCTGGGTAGAGGCTGGAGGGAGATGGGGGTGGTGGGAGGGGAGGAGGCGGAGAAGGCGGCTGCCTTCATTTGGGTACAAAGGACAGGGGACCCCGAGGCCTTGACGCGCTGGGCGGTGGTGGAGAAGACATCACATTTGCCTTTCCAGTCCCTCTCCCACCTCTGAGACCAGCCCCTTCTCCCTGCCTGCCAGCTCCCAACACTGGGGCCATTGACGGGGCCCCTCACCAGCTGCCTGCCCTCTCCCTCACTTCAGCCAGCTCCCTCTGCTGGACCAAGCCCAAGAGGAGGACCCAGCTGCAGCTCCTGATGTGGAAGGCGCATGCTGGGGGAGGGGAAGAAGGGGAGTCTGCCTCCCAGCCTCTTGCATCACCCTCAGATGATGAAACCACGTCAGAGATTCAGAAAAGGGCACAGGCTAGGGGCGGAGGGTGCATCTTTGGTGCCATCCTCCTCCCTTGCCCTCCTCCACCCAACCAAAAGAACTGCTCTATCCGTAGCCCACATCCCAGTTTTGTTTGGTCAGACCAAAAAGCAAAAGATAATTTCAAGGGCAGATTTCAAGGGCAAATCAACACCCTCTACCCCAATCAGACAGAAAACAGCAGGACCACCTCGGGTGTCCTTGGGTAGGAGGGGCAGCGGTGGGGGAGGGCCTGGCAGGACCCAGCACTCTCAGTAGCATTTGAACCAAGAGGAAGAGCTCGCTGGGGCCAGTGTCTCCCCCACCCTGGAGCAGGAGACCAGCAGAGTGCTGAGGAGTCAGACCCTGGACATGCTCTTCCAGCCAAGATGGGAACAGGGGAGGACACTGACGTTTGTGGACCATGTACAGGAACAGGCGCCTTACAGGCCTGTGCGCACGTCATGCTCATCACCTGTGAGCTCGGCTTTCCTAGCAGTGCGGCGTCAGTCGCTCACTCACGTCCAGCTCTGTGACCACATGTACTGTAGCCTGCCAGGCTCCTTTGTCCATGGGATTTCCCAGTCAAGAATACTGGAGGAGTGCCGTTTCTCCTTCAAGAGATCTTCCTGACCCAGGAATCAAACCCAAGTCTCCTGCGTTGCAGGCAGTTTCTTTACCATCTGAGCCACCAGGAAGAGCTTTATTTGTTTCAATTTTGCTAAGGGGGCACTGAGTCTCACCCAGCATATAAGCAGCAAACACAGGACCGAACTCATGTCTCCTGTGAAGTGCACCCAGACTCCCCAGGCCATCTCCAAGCAGCCGCCTGGGGAAAGGAGCTGGCCAGCTGGACTCCAGACTTGTGCTCCCCAGACAGCAACGTTGCATTCTGCAAGGCTGCTCTCCTGCCCAGCAGAGTCTGGGCTTCTCCAGGGGCTGGCTCTGGTTTCCTGCCTCCTGGAGGTCCCCTCTGACTACCTTCTGACTCAGCTTCACTGCTTCACTCTGGGAAGCGGCGCCGGGGCCCTGTGCTGTCCCCTCCCCCAGCCCTCCAGGGCACATGGTACTGAGCCCAGAGGAGCCAGGAGGCACCCGGGCTGCAGCTTGGGCCTCCTAGAAGCCAGGACCTCAGGATGACTCTCTCCTGGGCCACCAGGGAGCCGCAGGGCAGCCTGCTGACTGGACCCTGTCTCCTGGAGCTGCCGGCCTAAGGCAAGGAGGTCTGATGGGAGTCCAAGGGGTGGTCAGGAAGCTTAAACCACAGCCTGGGCGGATCTGGTTAGAGAGTCAGGGAAAGCCTGAGATGGCGCCGGGGCTCCTCAGTGCCCCCGAGCCTCAGCTCAGCCCCGCTCCTTCCCTGGGCGTGTCCCCACCCCCTCCTCTCACTGCTCTACTCCCTTCCCTCCTCCCATACCTGAGGCTGCTCTGCCTCAGCTGCCTGTGCACACCTCCCCCACCCACCCCAGCCCACCACACACACACATGCACACACTCACACGTGTGTGCGCACACACTCACATGCACACATGTTCATATACACACACACAATGCACGCGCGCGCACACACACACAGACACACAGACTGGACGGCAGCGTGAGCCTCAGCTCTTGGCCCAAGCCAAGACCCCCCACTGGGCATCTCGGGGCTCCATTATCTCTTCTGACAGGACTGGTGGGCGTCTGGGGAGGTGAACCCTGGGGGCTGGGGGCCTCTCCGTGGCAGGAGCCTCCCACACTACCGTGGTGACCGTACTAGACTCCGGCAGCAACTGGGGCCGCCATCTGGCCCAGATCTCTCCTGCCTGATCCTGCTCTCCACAGCAACCTGACAGTAACAGGCCCTAGAAGGCTCCCCTGGGGTGGCCCGACATTGGGCCTGCTCTGGGGTTCTTCTTTAGGCGAGCACCAGGCCCTGGCTGTGGGAGGAAGTGTCTGAGCCTTACCCTGGAGTTCTGGGGGTTGGAGAGGGCCAGCCTCTGGCCACAGCCCCCATCCTGCCCAGCTGGGTTCCTGGGAGAACAGGCCCTAGCC
>NW_024070205.1:1350455-1374710 GCF_014754425.2 Oryx dammah | reverse complement strand
GACATGGCCTACTAGGGTGCAGACATGGGGACCTCCGCTCAGCAAGGGCTCAGCCTGACTTCCCCTGTTACAGAGAAAGACAGACTGGGCCATAGAGGAAACCAGAATTTGTTATAAATAGCAAGGAAGAGATAGAAGTGCTGTGGATTACAAATACCCACCAGTCTTTAAAAAAGAAATCACACACACACTATTTTTGGTTTCAGATGTAGATGAGGGTTTAATGCACCACATAACCTCAAACCCAGGAGCTTCATCCCGTCTTCTCTGAAGTGTTTTCTAAGACAGTGTTAGAGCAGGTGTGGGTGACCTCGACCTTCAGCCCTAAGGTCATCTAGTTCAACAAGAGCCCTTTTCAGGTGAGGAGACTGAGGCCCAGGGAGGTGAAGAGGCGTGTCCAGGGTCACGCAGGGCGCTGCTGAACTGGCACCCGAAACCCCAGAGGGGGCAGTGCCCCCCCCCACAGTGCAGTGGGACCCACAGGCTGAACACCGGACTGCTAGTGTGAGCTCACGGTTTGCAGAAGAGCCGAGTCTGCACAAAGTGACAGAAGACAGCCAGAAGCCGTAGTCACGGAGATGCGGCGAGACCCCTCGGGCCGTGTGACCAGGGCAAGTTAGGGAGCTGTGCCCATTGTCTGCCCCACACCCCAGAATGGGGACAATCTGCTCCCTCGCCATGGGCTGCCACGGGCTGGAAATGGGGTGGCCTGGGCGGAGCGTCCAGCACAAGGCCCCGCCCAGGATGGAAGTGAATTTCCTTCACTCCCATCCCTTCTTCTTCGAGCCCCCACCGTCTGCCTGGACAGAGGGCCAACCTGGCGTGAGATGGACAGGAAGTGGAGGATGAGTGCGCGTGAGGCTGGGTGCAGGGGGTGTGCCGCGGTTGCCTGCCCAAGGGGTCCTTGTCGCTGGGGGCGGGGAGGATGTCCAGCCTCCGTCAGTGGAGGAGCCCGGAGTCAGGGAGGTGTCTGCAGGGTGGGAGGGCCCCTGGCACTCCGGACCCCTGTGGAGCACGGGTGCCCCAGGTTCAGCCTGCCCGGGCACCACCTGAGGGTATCTACGCTGCGCTTTATTTTACCTGCCCAAGGGCTACCCCAGGCCGAAGATGTTAACGCACTTTCTCTTTCACTCCTCACGGTCTGTGAGGCAAACACTCATTGTCCTCATTTTGCAGAAGAGGAAATGGGCTCAGAGGTCACTTGGCTAGTGTCTGGTCATTAGTGTCTCCGGCAAGTATTTCCAGCTCGCTGCCTCTGGCACAGGGCAGGCCGGCGTGTCCTCACTCTGGTGTGAGCCGTGACCCTGTGACTTCCTTTGACCAATGAAATGCGAGCAGAACGCACAAGTATCGCTTGTAGGTGGACGCTTCGCACACCCTGGCACCGCACACAAATGCACGTGGTTTAGGGTGTCCACTAGGAATGAACTTTCATCGTGTTGAGCCACTGAGCCTACAAGCTGGTGTGTTACTTGGGCAGCGCCCCCCCGCCCCCCCCACCCACACATGCCTGTACCGACATCCCTAGAAGGCGCAGAGCCGGCGTTCTGGTCTGGAAAGATGCCCAGGGCCCAGAGTCTCTCAGGACTCTAGCTCTTCACACAGAACCACAGACGCCCCTTTGGGGTGCTGGCCTCCAGGCTACGTGGAGCCCTGCTGGCAGGTAGAAGGGGGCAGGCATCCTCAGGAACCACTCGGAGAAGCAATTAGGAAAACCCCAGGGCCCTTCCGCACCACTGGCCGTCACCTGCCAAGGAGCGGTCATGGACGGGGTGTCAGGACACACCTGTGCTAATGTTGTGAGGGCCAGGGCCCGAGGGTGGACTCTTGTCTGACACTCGGAAATGAACCGTCTGAGGAGACACGTGTGCTGACAAAGCAAGAAACTATAGGGAGGGACACCCGGGCAGAGAGCGAGGGCGAGGGAAGACAGGAGAAGCGCTCGCCCTGTGGCTCGCAGTCTCAGGATTTATGGTGATGGGGTTGGTTTCTGAGTTGTCTCTGGCCAATCATTCTGACTCAGGGCCCTTCCTGGGGGCAGGCATCACTCGGCCAAGAGGAGCTCCAGCCAGGAAGATTCTGGGAGGTGGTAGGATGTATGGACTGGTGACCTCCAAATTCTGGTTGGTGAGAGCTTGTTGGTTCCAAGTTCCTTCCCAGGCCCTTCTGTTGTCAGATCACTCACCAGGCGGTTGCCATGGTGCCTGGCCAGGGTGGTGGTCTTGGGCAGTGGCTCCCCTAACTCTGACCCTGGCCCTGCTAATTCAGCCTCCCCCGCGGCGCTCCATCAGTCCTCTGTGCAACAGGGCCTCTGCAAAAGGCTGGGTAACTGCCCAGAGACCCCAGACAGATCTGTCTTCTCGGAGACAAAGTACCAGCTGCTGCCATTTCTGACTGTGGTGCTGGGCATCGAAGAATTGATGCCTTTGAGCTGTGGTGCTGCAGAAGACTCTTGAGAGTCCCTTGGACTGCAAGGAGATCCAACCAGTCCATCCTAAAGGAAATCAATCCTGAATATTCATAGGAAGGACTGATGCTGAAGTTGAAGTTCCAATATTTTGGCCACCTGATGCAGAGAGCCAACTCATTGGAAAAGACCGTGATGCTGGGAAAGATTGAAGGTGGGAGGAGAAGCGGACGACAGAGGATGAGATGGTTGGATGGCATCACTGACTCGATGGACATGAGTTGGAGCAAGCTCTGGGAGTTGGTGATGGACAGGGAGGCCTGGAATGCTGCAGTCCCTGGGGTCACAAAGAGTCGGACACGACTGAGCAACTGAACAAGAAGAAAGGGTTATCAACTGAGAGTTATGAGGTCAGTTCTGCTTGGGGACTTACTGAAGACTGCAGCCCAGAGACAGGCTCTTGGCAGCAACACGGAGCTGCTCAGAAGACGTGAGAACAGGTTAGCCTCCTGTGATTTGGAGAAGGGGTATGTGCCCCCCGAGCATACATCTCACTAAGGGTTTGCTAGTCACGGGGGACGGATGTCTCCGATGATGATTTTAGTGCTTTTCAAGGTATGAGAAGATACAAGAAATTAGGCTCATAAAATCTGAGACAATCTAATGCCGAAGGTCAGCTCTGCAGGCTTTTCCTGGAGCACAGAGGACCTCATTTCTGATCTCTGCCCTGAGCTCTTTCAGGGGGTGTTGAAGGTTGGCGACTGCAGTGGCCAGTGACGTCATTCTTATGGAAGCAGGTGGAGAGTGGCCTTGTCAAATGGACAGAGTTTCCTGGGGTCATCAGAGAAGGCCCGCCAGAGGAGACAGGCTGGGACGGAGGAGGAAGGTTGCTGGGTGCACAGAGGTGCTGAGGGCATTGGGGTACGCGTGCTTGAGCGGGCGCTGGGCAGGGCGTGGCCCAGATCAGTAGGGGGCGTGATGGGGCTGGATTAGGGACTGCCCTGCCGTCCTCCTGATAACGGGAAGTCAGCAGCTCCAGAGTGGTGTCCGGGCCCCTGCTGGACCCCTGGCCTGAAAGCTAACTTGGCCTTTCCTGGAATGAGTTTATTAATAGCCCACATCCTGGATGGTGTCGCAAGGCTGAATGAGACATTGCGTCAGGCACGAAATGAACTGGGTTTGATAAGGTCACTACTATCATTCTATGATGACAGAACGATAAACTGGCAGAGGCGTTTTAAAGGGCGCATGACTAGAAGTGGGCTGGGCGGTCCCTCCCCTGGGCCTGCCTGTCTCCCGGGCCTCCTCCTGGAGCCGAGCTCCTCGCATGGACTCCGATGTGCGTTCCTCCTCTGGGTCTTGGCTTCCTTTCTGACCACAATGAGATCTCCTCTTCTGATCATTTTAAACAAATAGTGCTTCGCTCTCCCTCCTCTGAACCCTCCAAAGCTCAACAGCTGATCCTCCACGTGCTTCTCTGACATCTTAGCGTTTTCAATTCTTGTTTGACACCAAGATTATTATTTTGCCCTATGTATCTAGGCCAACTTCTTTTAGAATGCTTCTAAACCAGATTTAGGCTCCACTGGGGGCAGCTGTGTGGCATAGGAGGAAGACGCGATGGGGTAGGGAGCTGGAGGACGCATCCAGCCCTGCCGGGCAGACCCCGCCCTCGGCGGCTCATCGGTAAACTGGCAGCAGGACCCTTGCAGGGGAAGGGGAGCGAGTTTCCAATGCCACCATGGCTGTGGGCCCAAGGCAGGAGTGATGTGTAACTGGGGTCAGGTGCCAGGGAACGGGCCCAGGGTTAGGTCTGGCTTGGCTGTGGCTTTTCCAGTGACCTGTGGCCGGCCTCCATACCTGCTGGCTGAGGGTCGGAGCTGCAGAGCCTGTCCGAGGACCAGCTCAACGCTGAGATGTGAGGCTGGGAGCTAAGCCGCCCAGCTGCCCCCCCCACATCAGGTCAGCCTCCGCCCTGTGAGGTCGGGCTCTCTCAGTGACCAGCTCTGACCCAGTCCAAGTAGCTGCTTCTTGGAGGGCCAGGCCCTTCCACGGCCACACTCACGCCTCCCAACAGCCTGAGAACAGAAGTCATTCCTCCATTTACAGGAGGAAGAGGCTTGAAAGGGCGCGTGAGCACCTGATGTCGGGGGGGGGGGGGGGGGTGGGGGGGGGGGGGCCTTGGGGCTCCACTGGCCCGGCTCCAGGGCTGTGCTCCATCACGTTGCACAGGGCAGCTCGGTTTCAAGGACCACTCAGCCCGGCCAGAGCTGGGCCTGGAGATGCACCGGGACCGGAGCTGCGCCGCCTCCTTGGTTCAGAGACGCTCCGTCTGAGCTCCACAGATTCCAGATGAGAGAAGGGGCTTCCCCCTGCCTCATGCCCGCTGTGTGGCTTGGTGCCCGCCCCCGCCCCCAGCTTCATCCCGCCCCTTCTGCAGATCTCCCGGCACAGCTGGGCCCCAGGTCTGCAGGGGATGGGCTGGGAGCAGCTGGGGGCAGCAGACAGCACTCTGGCCGGGAACCCAGCTGCAAGGCTTTGCTGACCGCAGGGGCCCGCCTGCCCACCACCGTGGCCCCTCGCCTGCAGCCTTCCACCCTGCATTCCCTTTGTCCTTTATTTGGGGGTCTGGCAGCCCTCCACGGAGACACCCACCAATCATTTGAAGGGGAGCGGGGGAGAGGCAAGACTGTGTACATGCCGACCATCAGAAGGTCCTGCGTGTGGCAGCGGAAACGACCTGGACTCTCCCAGAGGGTGAGCGCTGGGCTTCCTTGGAGCCAGCAGGCACCCGTCCCTCAGGCTGGGAGGCCGGCCAGACCTCCCGTGAGGGCCGTGGAGCCACGGCGCGGGGCTGAGTCCCACCTGGGCCCTCCTACCAGCGCAGGGCTGCTGGCACATCGCCTGTCCTGTTCTGTCCTGGTCCTACTTGCAAAACGAGGATGACGCTTCATGTCAAGAAGAAGAAATGGATGCGGGGCCCCTGGAGCAGAGCATGCTGCAGAGCTGGCTTTCCGCTTGTGAATGGAGACATCCTTTTACAGACTTTTCCATGTCAGTTTTCAGCCAGGCTGCAGGTGGACCATCTTCTCTCTCCCCCGGAGGCAGGGGAGCAGGGATGTGAGCGTCCTCTCCATGACGGTGGAGCCAGGGAGGCAGCCCTTGCCTCAGAAGGCCAGTGCCCCTGCCCCTCCCTGGGTCCTGGACAGAGGGCGCAAGGCTGCAGCCCTGGGCGGGTGACCCCAGGTTAGGGGCGGTGGGGCACCGGCCAGGGCAGAGGCCACACTGGTCAGCATTTCCCTGCGTTTATTTGACAGTGATTGGACACTGTGTAGAAGAGCACTCAGCTCTGGGGTTCAGGATAAGCCTGGAGAGCCTGCTTCTGCCTTGGTACAACTGGACCTCGGGCTGAAAGTGAAAGCTTTTGTCGCTTCAGTCATGTCCGACTCTTTGGGACCCCATGGACTGTACCTACCGGGCTCTTCTATCCATGGAACTCTCCAGGCCAGAATATTGGAGTGGGTAGCCATTCACTTCTCCAGAGGATCTTCCCAACCCAAGGACTGAACCCAGGTCTCCTGCATTGCAGGCAGATTCTTACCAGATGAGCCACCAGGGAAGGCCTCGGGCTGGTGTGAAATAATGTCACCGTGGTGACCTGCTGAGATGGGGACACGTTGTGGGGCTCCCAAGCCTTTGGGAGTATTTGGGAGGTGCTTTCTGCAGGAAGTAATAGCGAAGCTGACTACAGGCCAGGGGTCTGTTGGGCTCAGGGTTCGCTAAAAGGGACAGCTGGGCTGCGGGGGATTGAGGGTGGGTAGACAGGCCCAAGGGCCGGGGCTGGGTCCAGGGCCAGGGTTGTGCACCCTATGCTGAGGCTTCGGAGGCTTCGGGGGTTTAAGCGAGGGGCTGAGACAGCAGCTTTCTGCATTAAAAAGGACCAGGGTCAGACTGGGGGGCCGGCAAGAAGTTGCGAGGCCGTTGGGAGGCTGTGGCAGTAGGTGAGGTCTGGAACGAGGACTGAGTGTCGGGGGAGCCACCGTGGGAGGGGACGGGCCAAGAAAAAGAGGGACAGGGGCCCACGGGGCAGGCCTGGGGAGGGTCCGCCTCAGACTCGAGGTCTGAGCAGAGTGGGGCCCCAGGTCACAGGCTGCAGGGAGGGGTGAGGAGGTCGGCTCTGGACATGACGGGCTTTTGGCTGAAGCTGGACATCCTCAGAGTCAAGGAGCAGGACACGGAGTGGGGTTTAGGAGAGATGGGACCCAGCCACGGGGGCGGGGCCCGGACCTGGGGCGGGGCCGACCTCAGGGCCGGGGCCGGGACACGGGGGTGGGGACAAGCACGGGGATGGGGATGCTCGGCACTAAATGAGGAAGGTGATGTCCAGAGAGGGGGCTGACCCTGCAGGAAGGAGAGGACCCAGCAGCCTGGGGACGCCCTTCCCTGAGAGACCGGCGGCCTGGGGGAGGTCACCGGGAAGCCGCGAGAGGGAGCACGTGACGGGAGGAAACCAGGGAGAGCGAGGAGGTGGAGGCAGGGGCCTTGCTCCCTTAGGCCTCGAGCGGGGCCCCCTGAGGCTCTGGGGGATGGGCAGGCAGTGGACTTCGGTCGAGCTGCGGGGAAGGGCAGCTGTGAGGGGCCTGGACGTGCGGAAGCTCCACGACGTCCTCAGCGGCCCCCACGCCCCTGCAGGAGGACCATCCAGAGGCCCCTCCTTGGGAGCAGGGCAGGGGGAGGTGTAGAAGGGCCCCCAGAAGGAGACAAGCAGAGCCAGCGCCCTGTCGCAGGCCTGGAGACTTTAATGTCCTGCCAGCACTGACCAGGTCTCTGAACGACACAGAAGCTCTGTCCACACACACGGCTTGCTGGTGAGGAGAGTGACTTCGCCTTCTGCCCGCTGAACTTGGGACGCGTTTCCTGACCCCCATGCCCGCCCCAGCCCATCCCTCTGTCCATCAAGGCTGCCGAGCTGGGCTAACCTTCCCGCAACAGGTCCCCCACCCTCGGTCTTGCCAGCCCAGGCCCAGGCAGACTCCGGGGCCCTCACGGCCTGCGGGGAATCAGGGTCTCCTGGGAGCCCTCACACTGGTCAAGGCTGCCCAGGTTGGACCCGAGGCCCAGGCACCCTTGAGCACCAGGCACGCCCTCCAGGGCCTCGCGTCCCCGCAGAAGCCCTGCGGCTGCCACCTCCACTTCCCGCGGTTCCATCCGGCAGGCCTCCGCCAGCGCCTGGCCTGTGGCCATGACGAAGCTAGCATCCGCCGCCAAGCTGTCCAGGCCCCCTCGCACCAGAGCCTGCAGGGAGAGCAGGCCGGGTGGGTGGTCCCGAGGTGGTGGCCCGCCCCCCACCCTCTCCACTGCAGGCCGTGGCAGGGCCACCCCGGACGCAGCACCCTCACCTCTCGGATCAGCAGGGCCGTGGCTGGAGCTGGGCCCCCAGGGGTCCCGTCCTCTGTCCTACTGCCAGGCGGCGCCTGCCCGGGCAGGGATCCTGGGGTGGGGCTCCTCTCCTCCGGCACCTGAGCCTCTGCTCCCGCGCGCTGTTTGCAGAGCACCGAGGCATAGACCCCTCAGGGAGGCCAGAGCCACGGGGACGGGGAAGGCCCAGCCCAGATCCCAGGCAGGGGAGGACGGGGGTCCCGTCCCTTCTGCTGAGTCACTGCCACCCCCTCTCTGCCTGGAGCCTGCTTCCTGGCCTCTCTGGCCTGTTACCTGGCAGGAGGCGGCGGGAGCCTGGGCCCCGGGCGTCCTTCTCCGGGGCAGCTGTCCCTGCGGCCACTCCACTTGGGACTTGCTGTGGGGCCCTGTGGGCAGAGTGGGCCCAGGGCTCAGTCCTCCTGGGGGCCTTGGGTCCACAGAGCTCCCCTCGGCCAGCCAGCCCCACCCTGAGGCCCTCAGGGTCCTAGAGGTCCACCTACCCCAGGCCGGGCAGGACTCCCCCCTGCCGCCTCCACCCCACTCTCATTTGCCCTGGTCTCTGTCCTTGTGGGCTTGGGAGGGGATCAACGCCAGACCCCGGCCAGCTTTGGCCAAGCTGATCTTTGTGTGAGTGTGCGTGGGTGAACGTGCGAGATATGTGTGTATGGGTGTGCATGAGTGTGTGAGTGTGTCAGGGTCAGAAAACACGCCGAGCACCCTCATCTCTGTGAACTGCAGCTTCCTTGGTTCCCTCCTGTCCTGCGCGGCTGTCTAGGACCCACTGGGCAGCCACCAGGTCAGCTGCTGAAGGGCAGAGCTGAGCTGCCGGTGTGTCCAGGGCTGTCCTTTGGCCGGGGAGGGGTGTGCCCGGGGAGGGCCATTTCACAGTGCAGACCCCCCCCACCCCGCCTTCACTCTGGCCCGTGTGGCCCCTTCCTCTGCCTGGGTGACGAGCCGGTCCCCGTCACCATGGGCTCCCACCTCCTGGCCGTGTTCCCCAACCAGACAGCAGGCTCCCCAGCCCTCTCTGGGAGAAGGTCAGCCCCTCAGGGGCACAGGAGAAACTGACCCAGGGCCCCCGAGGGCCAGCCGAAGGGCCCTCCTCTGGCGGCAGGCGTCTCTGTCTCCCCTGCGAGCTCCCCTTCGTAGCGGACACTGAAACGAGAGTGTGGCCAGTGAGCCGCAGGCTACTGGCTGCCCCATCCCGGCCTTCCTGGGCCCCACGGCCTTTCCCTCGGGCCTGGGCCCGTTGCTGTGGAGTGGTCTTGACCCCCGAGTCCTCGCTTCTGGAGGCTCCCTCAGTGTCCCTAGCTGGTTTGGTCCCAGGCCCTCTGTCTTCTCAGGACCCACTCTCTGAGGTCATTTGGTCATAGCTGGACCCCATGGCACATACCCCCTGACAAGACTGCAACGGTCTGGGCACAGGCCCGGATCTGCACGGCCGCAGCACCCAGCATCACGCTGACTCTGTGGTGCAGGCACCCTCTTAGGCGTGTGGACTGAATCCAGGGGCTCTCTGGTTGGAATGAGGTGCAAGCAGCCTGGCCTGGGAAGTAGCCGCTCCCCTGACCTCTGCCCTGTCGTACCTGTTCCCGAGGGTGAGGAACCCAGGCTCTCCAGGCCAAGGACATCCCAGCCCCGGGCCTCGCATCTAGAACAGAAGGTCTGCGTGGAGCCCAGCCCACACTATGATGGCCAAGGCGCTCTCTGCTCATCCCTCGATCCCTGGCACTCGATCACAGATTATATCCAGTCTGCAGCTCGGAGAAGGCAATGGCACCCCTCTCCAGTCCTCTTGCCTGGAAAATCCCATGGATGGAGGAGCCTGGTAGGCTGCAGTCCATGGGGTTGCTTAGAGTCGGACACAACTGAGCGACTTCACTTTCACGTATTGGAGAAGGAAATGGCAACCCACTCCAGTGTTCTTGCCTGGAGAATCCCAGGGACGGGGGAGCCTGGCGGTCTGCTATCTACGGGGTTGCACAGAGTCGGACACGACTGAAGTGACTTAGCAGCAGCCCGAGGCTGGCGAGAGGGGGACCACTGGAGCCCAGATCCAACGGCCGAGCCGTAACTGTTCTGCTGCGCCTCTCCTAACCTAACAGGTCCTGCCCCGGACCAGCCAAGACAATGGAAGAAGAGCCACGGGGTGCTGACTGAGGCCGACCCGAGGCTGCCCCCTGCTGGCCACACCAGAATCTGCCGCCCAGGCCAGTCTCGCAGCACTGCAAAGGCTAAACCCCAGAGAGTGCCCCCCAAAGGCCCGGAGCCCACCCCAGCCCCAACATCCCGGGCTGCTAGCTGCTGCCACTACCTGGGAAATGCCTGGCTGTTGCCATGGTTGATGTTGCCACTGGCAACATTGGCATTGGCATTGTTGGTGTTGGCGTGAGCAAGGGGGTGGGTGCTCGGACGTTGAGGCAAGTCCTCCAGGAAGACGGGCGATTCCATCTCCTCCATCTCAATTTCAGTAAACTGGAGGGGTCTCTGGTTGGCCATGTGTGGGGCCAATGAATTGGTCCTTTCCAGGAAGCTATCCACCTGGCCAAACAGGCCGCCGGTCCTCTGGGGTGAGGAGGAGGGGGAGGGACTGAGGGCAGAGGCCGAGAGCGGAGGGCCCACCACCCCGGAGGCCAGCCGGCACCGGGAACAAGGCCAGAGGGGCGCGGTCCAGGCCGAGGTCAGAGAAGGGACTAGCATCCTCGGGGTGTCCTCAGTTTGGGGGATGGACAAGACACCCCTAAGAACTGTAGGGTACCAGATATTCGGACAGGAATGTGGGCAGTGGGAAGCCTGGAGCCGGGCGTCTGGAGGAAGGGCTCCAGTCCCGCCTCCGCAAGTCACTTGGAGAGTGGCTCTGGACCTCTCAGAGGGTCTCTCTGGGCCCCTATTCCTATGAATAACTCAAGAAGCTTCAATGAGGTGGTCCTGAGAGACCCCCCAGTGAAGCAGGTGGGTGTCTGATGGGTGGAGCTGCCTCGGGCTCGGGCAGGGGAGGAGGGGGAGGTTGGGAGAGGATAGAGGGAGGGACGGGGCACCTCAGGCAGGAGGGTCACTGGTGGGGGGCGTCCCGGGAGCCTCAGGCAGCGGGGCAGCGGGCATCCCCAGCCCCGCGTACGTGGCGGGGCCCCCAGGCTCCTTCCTGGAGCACTCACACCGGGGGCCAAGGCCTCGCTCACCCGGAAGATCCCCTCCTCCATCGCGGCCTCCACCATGGCCCTCTCCAGCTCCTCCTCAGCCGTGAGGTCTCCCGAGATGGTGCGGCGGATCTCGGGGGCTGCCTCTTCCTCGATGGTCCTCAGTCCGGCCTGGGGACGGAGAAGGGACTCAGGGGCCCTCCAGGCCAGGAGGGGAGGAGACTGCTTCCCTCACTCTCTCCTCATCCCGGCAAGCAGGGCTCTCCTGAAGGCCCAGGCCTGTCCGTTCTTGCCCCGGGGCTGCTCCTCCAGCCTCTGGGATCATCCAAGCCCTAACAGCTCTCAAGCTGTCTTCTTTCGCCCTCACAGGGACTTCATCCCCGCCCAGGCCTCCAGGTTGGAAAACCCTCTCACTCCACACGGTCTTCACACACGTGTCCTCTTTCGATTGCGTGTGCCGTTAATGCCACACTGAGCTGATCGGAGTTCATATCACCAGCAATGGAAGAAATCAAGGTTGGTGTCACCTGACCATTTGCAAAGAGAACACAGCATCACTGCTGGGACATTCCTGTCCAAGAGGCAAGCCCTCGATCTGTCATGAGGGAGTGTCTCACAAACCCAGGCTGAGGGCAGTGCTGGCTGGAATCTTCCAAGTGTCAAGGTCGCATCAAGGAAAGACTTGAGGAGCTAAAGACTAAGAGATCGCACAGCTAAACACAACATGTGACTCTGGGTCCAATCCTTTTGCCGTGAAGGACATTATTGGGACCACTGGTGAAACACACATGGGGTCTAAGGAGTCCACGGGACTAAACGCATCCATTTCCTGATTTGTCGGCTGCATCACGGTTATGCAGGAGGCTTATGGAGGAACATGCCCTTGTTTTCAGGCAATACACACTGACCTGCTCAGGGCTGAACACTGGGCATGACTCTCAAATGGTTCAGAAAAAAAAAAAAGACTTTTATATTGCACATGCTATTTTTAAAACTGAGATTGTTTCACAGTAAAAATTGAAATAAAAATTTGAACACACAGCCCAATTATGTGAATGTTTTTTAAATTTATCCATTATGTGCTTAAAACATGGAAATTAAAAACAGACAAGGGCTTCCCGGTGGCGTGCAGGAGGCACAGGTTTGGCCCCTGGTCTGGGAGGATCTCACATGCCGTGGAGCAACTAAGCCCGTGCGCCACCACCACTGAGTCTGTGCTCGGGAGCCTTGGAGCCACAGCTGCTGAACCCACGCACTGGAACTCCCAAGCCTGAGGGCCCTAGAGCCGCGCTCCACCAAGAGAAGCCGCTGCAGTGAGAAGCCCGGGCAGCTAAGCGTAGCCCCCGCTCGCCACAGCTAGAGGAAGTGAAGCAGTGAAGACCCCGCGCAATCAAAAAATAAATAAAGCAAAAATTATAAGAAGAAAAACGGGCAAGATAACACAAAATTCTACATATATTTGGATACCCAGTGGGTCATTTCAAGCCCCTTCCATCCCCTAGGAGACCTGCCCTCTTTGGAGACCACTGCTGCCACCGAGCCCAATCTCTCCCTGTGTTCAGGGGGTAGGACCCAGGGCTCTGGGTCGTATCATCCCAGGGACGGAAGGGCTCCGGGTTCTTCCCCTGAGCTTGAAGCATCTCCCATCCAGGGCCGTCATCGCACCCCCGATGCGTCCTGGCTCCTCCTGCCCTGACTACCTTCCCTGCCGGCCCCAAAGACAGAGAGGGAGCTAGAGTCCGGAGACCAGCTCAGCAGCGGAGCCCCCGGAGCTCGGGGCGGGCTTACCTGGATCTGCACGGTGTCCTTCTTGGGCCGGTACCCATAATACTCCTCCTGGCGCCTCATGAACTTCCGGAAGTGCTCCTGGATGAGGAACGTGGCATAGAACTTCCCCACCGTCACCTCGTCATCTGCAGAGGGGCCGACCGTGGCCAGCGGGTGTCTGAGGCTGGGGTCAGCGTGGGGCCAAGCTGGGACTGGCCCCCAGCTCCCCTCCTCTTGCTGGCCTGACCCCATGGCATCTGCCCAAGGCTATAGAGGGCCGGCCCACGCGCCGACGCCCCTGGGCTCCCCATGGAGGCAGGGCTGCCTCTGGGCCCCCAGGGCGCACCCACCTCCTATGGGAGGGATGACCTGGTCCAGGAGCTTCATGCTGGTCCTCTTCCAGACCTTCTTGATGATGGCTCGCAGCTCCTCGTTGGCCTGCTCGAAGTTACCTGGGGCAACGGACAGGCCGGGTCAGCAGCACTTGACGGGGCCACCTCTCGCTCAGCAGACGGTGGCTGGCTTTTCCCTGTGGCAGCTGCTGCCCTGGGCACGGACTTTGCTGGGGGGGGACGATCGCTGTGCCCCTGGGGCAGCCCAGCCTCAGGTCATGTTTGCCCCAGGCCTTGGCTTCCAGCACCCAGATTGGCTGACTGCAGAGGCTGTCCCCTCCTGTCCTCCCTGCCATACCAGGACCGTCATCAATCCCCCGCACACTTGGTCTGTTCCACCTCCTCCGGGCAGCCCTCCAGGCGCTCCGCCTCGGCCCCTCCCTGACCCCTGGCCCCCCTCTCCTTGTCCTCTGAGGAACTGCTGCCTGCTATGGTCCCCTTTGGGGTGGCTCCAACCCAGCTGGGTCCCCATGTGAGTGAGGCCCCCTCACCGCCCCCCACCCCGTCTGTCTTCTGGGCAGGAAACCCTGCCCCAAAGTTCCTGCCTGAAGGCCCCCAGGCCCACACCTCTCTCACTAACACTGCTGCCTTCCGCCCCACCTCCGTCAGAGCTGGCTGTGTGAGGACAGAGGCTGGGTGACTCTGCCCTACAGAACCCGGGGGCGCCCTCTGAGCCTAACGTGGCCTCGGCCTGGGTCCCCCCTCTGCTTCTCCCTGAGACTCCTGAGCCCGACCTTCAGCTCAGAGGACCTGGCAGGACCTGCCGGAAAGCCCGGCCCCCGGGGAGGGGCTGCCCACACCTTCCGTCTTGATCTTCAGAGCAGTGCGCACCAGGGCGAAGAGCGTGGCATTGAAGGTGACCGTGCCGTCGCTGTTGAGGGGCATGTTCATGCCCACCAGCCGCTGTGCAGAGAGGGGGCTCACTGTGGGCGGGGCCCCCGGGCAGTGCTTGTCCTCGCTGGGTGGGGGTGGCAGTGGGGGGAGGGGGCGGGGCCGGGGGAGACTGACCATGGGGGAGGGGGAGGGGGCTGGGGTGCAGGGTGCCCATGATGCCTTCCCTGAGGGGGTGAAACATGAGCTGGGGACACTGCTGAGATTTAGGTCCCGGGCAGGGATGTGTGCACCCAGGGGACACCTGCTGTAAAGTGACTCACCCACTCGCCCCACCCCAGGGCCCCTGCCTCCTCCTCCGGGGTGGGGGTCGGTGAAGGTGGGAGGGGGGTGCCCACCCCTCGCTGGCAGCGCTGGTTACCTTACATGCTACCCGGTGGGGGCAGAACTTCCCAAAGCCCAGCGGGGGCTGGATCCTTCTCAGCAGGGTCACCACGTCCAGGTGCTTGATCCTGCCCCTGCAGGGGGACACCAGACCTGTGCACCAGCCACCTCCCTCCCTGCTCGGAGAAGGGCCAGGGGAGGGAGCCAGGAGACAGGGACGCCTCCTGACTTCCAGCCGTGTGTGGGGAGCGGAAGCTGGGTTTCCTTTCTGAAGAAGGAACAATGTTCGAACTCACCGCTGCCCAGCGCACAGAATGGGCTCTCTGTTGGCGGGGTTGGGGGGGCAGGTAAGAACAGGCCAGTGTCCCCTCAGATACAGGATCTCCGGGGCTGGGATCCAGACCTTATTTTTCCCAGCGGAGCCTTCCTTGGGCTTTAGTCAAACTGTCTGGAGGCTCTGGGTTGCACTGATAGTACAGGGTGTGCATCAAGAGGGGTGAGAGCCCACTGGCAGAGATGGGCGGAGACTGCAGGTGCTGCCACAGGGCTACCTAACGCGCGTCCTGGTTGGCACAGTGCCTGACACCCGGGGAAGTCTTCAACCATGAGCAGGCGACCTTCTTAGAGAGAATGTAAGGCAGCCTGGCTCCACAGAATTCAAGTGCGCTCAAAGGCCCCGGAGGCCAGGCTACCCCGGAACAGATTCTGACTCGGTCAGTGTAGGGCGAGGCTGGGGGCTGCACTTTCATCCAGCTCGGCTGCTTGGTCAGTGACCACATTCTGAGCAGTGGGGCCTAGAATGCCTGGGGAGGTAGTGAGCTCACTGCTCCTAGAAGCGTCCAAGCGAAGCTGGATGGCCATCTCCCAGACGACCAGGGAGCTTCTGCCCCGGAGGCTGTGGGTTCCCTCCCCACCCCGAGAGACTCCACTTCTCTGCTCTGGGCCCTTGGGTAACAAAGGGAAGGAAAGCCTGCTCCTTCCTGCTGGACTGGAGAGTGGCTCGCTGTCAGACGCCAGGCGGGGCCTAGAGTGAGAGGGGGCCGGGGACGGATGGCCCAGCACAGGGCCGGCAGCCTGGACTCACGTGGCCTCCGGGTCGTACTCGGCCCAGATGGCCTTGAACTCATCCAGGTGATGAGGGCCCAGGATGGACCAGTCGCGTGTCAGGTAGTCGAAGTTGTCCATGATGACGGCCACGAAGAGGTTGATGATCTGTGGGAGGAGAGCAGAGGGGTCCCTGCACGGAAAGGCAGGTGGCATGGTGATGGGCTGGGGGTGTCCAGGGGGCCTGGGTGTCCATGGTGCCTGGGGGTGTCCACAGGGCCTGGATCCATAGCTTCTCCAGGGGGCCTGCCTCCCAGCCCTTCTGGCAACTGCGTCCCGCACACGAGCAGCCTGTGTCACTGCTCGGGTCCAGGAGGTGTCCTCTGCCCAGGCTCCAGGGACTGATGCTTTAAGTCCCAACCTCAGGCTCTCGCCTGACCCCCGAGGGACGCTGTCCCCCCGGACGCTGCCCCTGTGCTGATCTTGCCTGTTCCGTATCACCCATTGCCTCTGAAATGCACGTTTTGTTGCACATGGACCCCTGGCACCCAGCGGGTGTCTTCAGGGCCAGGACAGTGTCCTATTCACGTTTCTGTCCCTTGCCCGAGGTGCTCAAAGTGTTTCAGTAAACATAGGAAAGAGAAAGATCCAGAGTCTGGGACTGTGGGGCTCTCTGCCTCCTGTGTGCAGGGACGGCGCCCTGAAGCCGCAAAGCCGTCTGTGCTCTGCTACAGGCCCCTGCGACGGCTCTGCTTCCAGACCCTCAGCCCCTCACAAAGAGGGCAAGCTTCTCTTCCAAGGGAAGAGGCAGGGGCAGGCGGCTTTGTGTCTATTTTAGAAGTAAAATAGAAGCCTCTGCTTTAGTGCAGAGTCTCAGTAAATTCTTTTGATTTTTTGATTACTAATTGCTAATAACAACAACAAAAAGGTAAAACATTTTAACAACTCTGCAGCCTGAGACTCACACCCAGACCGACCACAGCAGGGACACTAGCCGGAGCCCCGTCTGTCTCCTGTGTCCCTAAGCTGCATCCCGGGAGGGGCAGAGGCGGCCGGGGCGGGGCGCGGGGCTCCCCTGGGCTGGGCGCCTCCCGCCCGCCCTTGGGCCCTCACCAGGAAGGCGCACAGCATGTAGAAGCTGAGGAAGTAGTAGTAGGCAAAGTCCGTGCCGCACGTGTACTCCTCCCCGGGGGCGTAGTCCGACTCGGGGTCACACAGCTGGCCATAGCTGCAGGCCAGCAGGATCTCCTGCCAAGCCTCCCCCGTGGCGCACCTGGAAGGCACAGGTTCCGCGCCTCTCACTCTGGGCCCCAGGGGAGGGAGCCGCCAGCCCCTTGCGAGCAGCACGTTCGGGAGCAGGTTGGCACCCCTCAGGACCTGGGGTCCACAGGCTGCCCCTCTGCACCGAGGCTCCCCTGCTCTACTTCTCATGGGGTGCCCTAGGCAGGGGCTAAACAGAAAGGGGGCTTCCTGGACAGAGGCGCAAAATCACTCAGTGGGGCAGCCAGAGGAGCGTGGGGTCAGAAGTCGTCAAGGCCTCACCCTCCCTCTGAGGGACACTGGACCTCTGCCTCCCGCCTGGGTGCAGCGAGGGTGGACCCCAGAGCACCATGGAGACGGCGGCCACTAGTCCAAGAGTGATCGAAACGGGGGTGCAGGCTGTCCAGGGTGAGCATCCGAGAAGGACAGCAAAGCCTTGGCCCTTCTGGGAGAGTGCAGGGCCCACGTGTAGGAAGCCAGCTGGCCTCCCACAGACTTGGGGAGGGGCGGCGGGGGCCTCATGCCTGAAGAGCAGCAGCACCGCCTGAGGGAAGGTCTGGAAGTTGTTGTTCCGGTTGATCTGGGTCCCGTCCACCAAGGCAATCTTCCCGAACATCTGCAGGCCGTGAAGGGCTGGACTGTGGACCTGAACAGGTCTCCCACCGGCCCCAGCTCCCTGACACTCTCCCCCTCAGGACAGCTGACCCCTGAGCAATGCCAGGGTGTAAGCCTACAGTCCGCTCCCCACCCTGTATCCACGGTTCCACATCCACGGATTCAACCGACCATGAGTCCCGTGGAGCCCTAGTACAGTTCCCTGAAAAATTCATGGATACGTGGACACCCGAAGTTCAAACCTGCCTTATTCAAGGCTAATTTGTGTTTCCAAGCCTGGGTGAAGTTTTTCTCCTCAAGCCAAATAAATCTGGCGGGGGGGACAGTCTTCCTAACCAAGAGCTGACTTAGGGTCTCCATGTAGAGAGCAGGGTGCTCTAGGGGAGGGTAGCTGAGACACAGAGCCTCCAACAGGGGCTTTGGAGAGCAGTTCCGCCCTTGTCCCCCTGGGCTGCCTCCCGACTGATGCTGGGCCGGCTGGGAACCACCTCCCCGCTGGGACTGTGGCCAAGCCCTGGGCTGCCAGGATGCAGGAGGCAGGCTGGGTGAGGGTCCGGCCCCTCTGGCCCCTCACCTGCATTCCGATGACCGCGTAGATGAAGAACAGCATGACGATGAGCAGAGCCACGTAGGGCAGGGCCTGCGGGCGAGGACGGCGGCTCAGGGTGCCGGGCTCCACCGTGCCGAGTCGGGGCCCTCCCTTAGCTCCCTGGGCACCCGAGGCCCCTGGGCCGCACCCAGGGTGGTCCCAACGTCCCCATGACCCATGCGGATACAGTCCCATGGGTGGGCGAGGTCCCCTAGTGCGCAGGGTCCTGTGGGTGGGCGGGGTCTCATAGGTGGGCGAGGGGTCCCTGAGTCGGTGGGCTTCCGGGGTGGAGAGTCCCATGGGTGGGGGGGGTCACATGGGTAGGCGGGGTCCCGGGGTGGGTGCGGCCTCCTGGTGGGTGGGGTCCCATGGGCTTGGTCCCAGGCGGGTGGGGTCCCGTGAGTGGGTGTGGTCCCCCATGGGCGGGGTCCCCGGTGGGAGTGATCACAGGGTGGGCGTGGTCCCGCGATGGGCGGAGTCCCGTGGGTGGGCGGGGTTCCTGGGGAGGGTGGGGTCCCGGGGTGGGTGCATGGGAATTGTCCCAGGGTGGGCGCGGTCCCATGATGGGCGGGGGTCCCGGGGTAGGCGGGGTCCTGGGTGGGCGGGACTGCACACCTGGAAGGACTTGATGAAAGTCCAGAGCAGCGTGCGCACGCCCTCCGCGCGGCTCAGCAGCTTGATCAGCCTCATGACCCGGAACAGGCGGAAGAAGGCGCTGGAGATGCGGGCGCTCTCGTCGGGGTCCTGCGGGGCGCAGCCCCAGGGTCAGTCTGGGGCCGGGGGCGGGCGGGGTGAGGGCAGGCAGGCGGGGAGGGCAGTGTGTGAGGGACGTGTCGCGGTGGGGGTCTTCCAGCCCACCCAGCGGCGCCTGCTGGAACCTCGCGCGGACCCTCGCGGGGCCCAGGGTCCTGGGCTTGCTCAGCCGGAGGCGGGGTGGGCGGGGCGCCAAGCAGTGCGCTGGGCGGACAGGGATTCCGTCCGCCCTGGGGGAGGCAGCGGCCAGGCCAGGTGCCTGCCCTCTGTCCTGCCTCGTGTCATCTCCTCCCCAAACTGCCACTCAGCCGAGGACCCCGGCAGCGCTCCGGCCCCTCCCCAGTGCCCCCCCCCGGCCCCAGCACAGAGTCTCCCAGCAGCTCAGCTGCTCTGCGGCCATCGATGCAATGGCCACTGCATGCCCGCCCTCCATGCCCGCCCTGCCCCGCACGTGGCTGCCCCAAGCCGGAAGGCCACTGCCCCGCGTGCCCCCGACACACGAAGAATGGCCAGGGAGAGCCCCCTGCCCGGCTTTTGGTGTCCCCACCAGCTTGGTGCTGGTGACCTGTCACTGAGCTTCTCTGCCACCCATTCTTCTCTGGATGCTCCTGTTAGCACAGAGCCCCACTTCCCACTGCACCCATGCACACTCTGGTGGCAGAGAGTCTCCGCCTGCCCCCAGCCGGACCCTCGGGGGCCTGCTCGGGGCAGGGGGCCCTGAGCGCATCCGCCCCATGCAGTCCAGCGGCCAGGCCCGGGCATGCAAGCTGCAGGGCAGAGCTGGCGGGCGAGCTTGGCAGGCTCATGCAGCCTGGAATTACAACGTTCCCGCAGCCGCCACCCAGGCAATACAGTCCCCCGCTGGAGGCCAGGAAAGTCTGTGGAGAGAGAGGGGAAGGGGAGAGAGGAGGGACATGGTGGGAGGGAGGTGAGGCGTCAGAGAGGACAGACCACAGAGAGTTACAGAGAGAGCAAGGCGGGGAGGCGGGGGCGGGGGCGAGGAGGAGGCTGTGGGGATGGTGAGGCGACAGGACAGGCCGGGGGCAGGGAGCAAGAAGAGGAGGGAAGACTGAACACGGGCAGCTCCCCCTCGCCTCCAAGATGCAGCCCGTGCGTCTGGGGTCTGTGGAGCTGGGGCTGTGTGTGCAGCCCCGGAGGAGAGCCCTGCTCACGGTCGCAGGAGAATCCAGGGGTGCTGGCCCCCACGGGGGTCCCACGCTCCAGGGACAAAGGCCCTCTGGGAGAGTCTGAGACCCCCTGCCTGGGAGCTGGACCAAGGCTTCCATCTCAGGGGCCAGCCTCCTAGACGGGCTGGGCCGTTTGGGGGCAGCCTTTTCTCCTGTTTACTCTGAGTTCCTCCCTGGGGCCACATTTCTGGAGAAGCCCTGTTTCTGGAGCCCTGGGATGGGGAATCATGGTTTTATCTTTAATTATTTGGGAGACTGGTTCCCCGGGCAGCTTTCTGCTGGACCATGGGTTCTCAGCCCAGGCGGCACATCAGAATCACACAGAGAACTTAAAAAAATATGCACCTTTGCTGGGTCCCCACTCGGCCGATTAAGTCAGCTCCTGGGGACTGGGCCTGGCTTCCAAGGTGTAAATGCACCCAGGTGATTTAACATGCAGCCAGGGATGACAAGCCAACGGGGTACCCGCAGCCACATGTGGCCATTTGGATTACGGTGAAAACGACACAAATATAGATATTCACATCCCCGGCTGCACTGGCCACATTTCACATGACCAGCAGGCACCCGTGGCTCGTGGCCGCCACTGTGGACAGAGCAGAGCCCTCCTGGCAGAGACGGCGGCGCCCTCTCTGCTCCCTGGATTATACGGCAGGGATATGAGTCAGCGTTTTAATTCAAAGTCGTAACATGACTTTAAGCAAACAGGCCTGGTGAGGGGCATCTGCTGTCCGCAGAAATCCCACGGTGACGATGACACCCTTGTCCCTCCTGCACAGAAGGAAGGGCTCTGCCCGACCCCAACGCCCCCCCACCGCCCCATGGGCCTCAAGTTCCAAGAAGTGACTGACTGTCATCCGGGCCGAGACTGAACCGGTGAGAGGGGCTGCCCCAAACCCTGGGCCCGTGGGGGCTACTTCCCAGCAAGGCCTGGGTGTGAAGGAGACACACACACACAGGCCCTGGGGCGCCCTGGTCTGCCGCCTCGGCCCCGCCCCCTCCAGCCGCATGCGTAAGGACGGAGTTCCATCTGTCCTGCCTGGGGGGTGAACCGGACCCCAGGCCAGGCCTGCCCCCCACCACAGAAGGTGCCGCTCTCTGTCAGGCCTCCCCTTGCAGACTCTAGACTTGTCCTTGGCCCCCTTTCCTGGCCCCCATCCTGCCCCCACCCACCCACCCACGAGGGCTGGCCCTGGGCTGGCAGGGCTGCAGTGCTCACTGGTGGGCCGTGGGCGCGCGTCAGCTTGGGCCTGGTCCCCTCCTGGACTCCTGGAGTAAGCTCCTCACGGCCACCTGCGTCCCTGTCAGGGGCTGGCCAGGCCTCTCCGAGACGCAGCTGGCAGGCACGCAGTCTGGGGATGCGGCCTTGGGATCCCAGCCTCGGGCTCCGGGATGCCCTTCCTGGCCCCTGCTCCCCACCTTCACCTGCAGCCTCCTCAGCTTCAGGTCCTCGGCGAGGCCGCCCTGCCATCTGTCACCCCCACAGCCCACGGCCTGGGTGCTCCCTGGCCACAGCCCAGAGGCCCTGCTGGCTGGATGCCGTGGGAACCTCCACTCTCCTGCGCTCCAGCTGTCCCCTCCCTCCGTGTATGGGGCAGCTGCCACGTGCTGGGGGCAGTGACCCGTGTTTCCTGGCCTGTGTTTCCAACGACGCATGACCCACCCCATACGCAAGGCAGCTCCCAAACACCAAGCCCCAGTGCAGAGTCATGGAGATGCCCACCTCCGCCAACGTCCCCGACGCCTTCCTCCCTGTGGCCCCGGGCGGCCCTTAACTCATCCCGCTGTCCACACAGCCACAGGACTTGCGTCCCCCTCCTGCTCGAGGATGCACCGGGTTCCCAGAGCCAGCGCTCGCCGGGGACCCCAGGGCTCCTGCCCAAGGACATGGATCCTGCAGTGCCCCCACCCCCATAGCCTGATTCTCCCCCGAGCCCAGGATGTGCTGTAATTTCTCTCATTTTCAAAAGAAATTCTCCTTGGCTGTACACTCTCTCCAACTTCGAGGCTCCTTCTCTTTGTAGGAAAAAGAGAACCGTCCAGGCCTTCAGCCCGCTCTGGCTCTCGCCCATCCCGACTCCCGACGGGTGTCCTTCCCCGGGAGGCCGTAGGGCAGGGGTCCTGGAGGAGCACCACCGGCCAGCCCCCGGACCTTCGCCCTCCAGACGCCCTGCTCTCTGCCGCTTGTCTCACCCACTTCCACGACTCTAAATGCCAGCTCCTTCCTAGCGTCTCCGACTTAGGGCTCCAGCCTGACCAGCGTGTGTGCCCCAGGCCTGTGAGTCCAAGCCCGCTCCGTGTCGCCACCTGAGCTGTCGCACCCTGAACAGGACTCTTGGTTCCTGCCCTACTCCCACTCCTCCCGGAGTTTCCATGTCTCAGGAAACGGAAGCTCAGTTTCTTGGGCAAGATCCTTGCAGTCATGGTTGATTACTTTTCCTCCCCGATAAATCAAGTTCCTCAACAAATGCTGTCAGCTCAATGCTCCAAGCAGACCCAGCTGCTGGTCACCTGCCCCCTCCACAGCTCAGGCACCACCCCTCATCGGGTGATCGGGGCACATCCTGACCACTCCCCCGGAAGGACCCCAAGTGTCCCCTGCAGCTTGTCGTCAGTGCAGCGTCCAGAGGGGCCTCCGAGAACCAGAGTCAGACCAGGTGTAAGCGCCTCCAGGGGCTCTCATCCCCCTAGAACAAAATCTCGGACTCTAACAAAGAACTAATTAACAAACTGTGGGAAATTCTTCAAGAAATGGGAATACCAAACCACTTTACCTGAGAAATCTGTATGCAGGTCAAGAAACAACAGTTAGAACCGGACACAGAACAACAGACTGCTTCCAAATCGGGAAAGGAGTCCCTCAAGGCTGTACATTGTCACCCTGGTTATTTAACTTACATGCAGAGTACATCATGGGAAATGCCAGGCTGGATGAAGCACAAGTTGGAACAAGATTGCTGGGAAAAATATCAATAACCTGAGATAGATATGCCGATGACACCATCCTTATGGCAGAAAGCGAAGAAGAACTAAAGAGCCTCTTGATGAAAGTGAAAGAGGAGAGTGAAAAAGTTGGCTTAAAACTCAACATTCAAAAAATGAAGATCATGGCGTCCAGTCCCATCACTTCATGGCAAATAGATGGGGAAACAATGGAAACAGTGGCTGATTTTATTTTCTTGGGCTCCAAAATCACTGCAGATGGTGATTGCAGCCATGAAATTCAAAGACTCACGCTCCTTGGAAGGAAAGTTATGACCAACCTAGACAGCATATTGAAAAGCAGAGACATGACTTTGCCAACAAAGGTCCGTCTAGTCAAGGCTATGGTTTTCCCAGTGGTCATGTATGGATGTGAGAGTTGGACTATAACGAAAGCTGAGCGCTGAAGAATTGATGCTTTTGAACTGTGGTGTTGGAGAAGACTCTTGAGAGTCCCGTGGACTGCAAGGAGATCCAACCAGTCCATCCTAAAGGAGATCAGTCCTGGGTATTCACTGGAAGGACTGATGTTGAAGCTGAAACTCCAGTACTTTGGCTACCTGATGAGAAGAGCTGACTCATTGGAAAAGACCCTGATGCTGAGAAAGATTGAGGACAGGAGAAGAAGGGGACGACAGAGGATGAGACGGTTGGATGGCATCACTGGCTCAATGGTCATGAACTTGGGCAAGCTCTGGGAGACAGTGAAGGACAGGGAGGCCTGGCGTGCTGCGGTCCATGGGGTCACAAAGAATCGGACACGACTGGGTGACTGAACCGAAGGAAGGATGTAGTCCAGCCCCTGCCCTGCTTCTGAGCTGAGCTCCCCACTCCCCAGCCCTGCCACCAGGCCTCCCGCTGGCCCTCAGCCCACCCCCCCCAGCTCCCCCTGCTGAGGGGCCGTGCTCTGCCCCCGACCCCACACGCATGCCTCCTGCAGGGCTGGACTGGGGCCAGCCAGTGCCACCTCCCACCCCTTCACTGGCCACACCTGCCACGTGGTGGGTTGGTTTTCACAGCCCGTCTCCCCGGGTGCCCCTGTTCACTGCTGTATCTCTAGCCCACATGGGGGCACGAGGAAAGTACCTGAGGAGGCGATGACCGCCTCCCTAACTGGGCACCTGCTTTCAGTCGTCTCGCCTCCTGCCCTCACCTCCAGATTCACTTTTCAGAAGTGCAGCTTTGATCCCTCCACTGCCCTGTTCAGAGACCCCCAGTGACCCCCCACTGCGGGCGACACAAGGTTCGAGCCCGCACTTGCCTCTCCAGCAGCTCCCCCACCCCCGCACTCTGGCCTGCTTCTACTGAGCTGAGCTCCCCGCGCCCTGGACCTTGGGTTTATTCATCTGCCTCCTGCAGCCACCCTGCTGGTGTGGCTTGTCCCCTCCCGACCTCCCCTTCCTGAAGGTCCCGTCACATGGCGCCACCTCCATGCAGCCTGCCCTGACCACCCCACCCAGGAAGGACGGCTCCTGACCACCCCACCCAG
>NW_024070205.1:1306406-1350445 GCF_014754425.2 Oryx dammah | reverse complement strand
GGCTCCTGACCACCCCACCCAGGAAGGACGGCTCCTGTCCACTGTGGCGCTTGCCGTGGGCCGCCTGGCACCCTCATTGTGCCTGGACTCTGAGGTGTGGGCTCTGCAGGATCTGCGGTCTGGGGTGCTGGGCTGCACACCAGTGGGTCCCCCACAAGGGTCTGTGGCCTCAGCCCCGCCCCAGCGATGGCCCCGCCCACCCGGTACTCACGTCAATCTCACTGAGGATGACGTCGATGATGCTGCCGATGACGATCAGGAAGTCGAACACGTTCCAGGGGTCCCCAAAATAGCCCTGGGGGAGGGGGTCCCAGGGTGAGCTGTGGATTGCTGGGGGCGGGGGGCACGATGCCACCTCCCAGGGATGCTCCAGGGCCCGTCCTCTGCTCCCTTCCCTCCAGGGCATAAAGCGGTCCAACAGAAAGGCAGCATGCCTGGGAGACTCAGGACTGGGGTCCTGTCCACACAAGGAAGTCTTCCCCCGCCCGGCCCCCTGAAACCCAGTCTGGGGCTGGCGGGCAGGCCTGGCGGGGTGGGGGGGTAGCGTGGACCTGGGGACCAGGACGCTCCCTGGCCCCGGGGCTGCCACTCAGACGCTCAGGGAGCAAAGGGGCCCCGACACACACTGTCCACTCCTGCGGCCAGAACTGAGCGGCCGGCCGGCTCTGAGTGCCCGAGGGCTGCCCGGGAGGACGAGGCCGTGGGGGCCTCCGTGGGAAGGTCGCCCCCTGGCCACACGCGCTCGCCTCTCCCCAGAGCCCAGGACTCACCCTGGCCTTGAATGCCATGAGCTTGAGGACCATCTCCAGCGTGAAGATGACGGTGAAGGCCACGTTGAGGATGTCAGAGATGTGGTTCATTTGCTCCGACTGGTTGTAGTGCTGCGGGGGGCACAGGGAGGGGCTGGGTGGCTCCCCCAGAGCCCCGCCTTCTTCCCCAGCCCCTGCCCCGCTTTCCTTAGTCTCAGAGAACCCGGAGCCTGCTCCGGCCACGGCCAGAATGCTACTGGGCCTCACGGCCACGCCCTCTCCCAGGAAGGACTGCAGGGGAGGAGAGGGTGGCCCGGCCCCGGTCCCACGAGCAGGCCACCCACACACATCTGTTCTGGGAGGCCGGCAGGGGAGCTCTGTGGCCAGCTTCCCGGAGCCACCTAGGTGCAGGACCAGGAGAAAAGCCCCCTGGTTCTAGGTCCCCTGTGCCTGCCGGCTGCCCCCCCGGGACACAGAGGCAGCCCGGAGCAGCGCCCGCAGCCCCCTCGAGTCTCCCCCACGACCCTCCTGAGATCTGTGTCCTCCAGCGTTTCCCAGGAATCTCTCATCCTTTTAAAAATAAAGTTGACAGAAGCCCACTTCTTCCCCGAGACCTTCCCAGGCAGCAGAGGCTCTGGCGCTACCCCCGACCCAGCCCTACCCGTCCTGACTGGGCTGCCGGACCCCTGTTCCTGCCTCGGGCCCCCACGTGAGCCCGGCCCCTCTGCTCTGGACCCCCAGCTCGGGACTCCCTTTCCAGACCCGCCCCACCCGACAGCCTGTGGTCCTTGGGAGTGTGTGTGACTCCCGGGCCAAGGGCCTCGCTGTGCGATTCTATAGATTCACGGGCATGAGAGATCAGATAATTAAGGCTTCATAACCATGCTGCTTGAGGGGTTTCCCTGGTGGCTCAGCGGTAAAGAACCCACCTGCCAACGCAGGAGACACAGGTTCGATCCCTGGGAGGGGAAGATCCCCTGGAGAAGGAGATGGCAACCCACTCTAGTACTCTTGCCTGGGAAATCCCATGGACAGAGGAGCCTGGTGGGCTACAGTCCACGGGGTCCTCAGAGTCGGACATGCCTGAGGGACTGAGCGTGCAGTGATGCTGCTGACTGTGACCTGCCTACCGAGTGTGCTCGTCCCCTCAGACACCTGTGCTGTGAATATTGAACCCAGTTTTCTTGGGACTGGAGCCAACATTCCAACCATCTCCACCACCCAGAAGCGCAAAAACAGGAGGAGAAGGCCCTTCGGGCTTCCCACAGGGCCCACCCCCTGAGCAGCTGCGCCCTTCCCAGAGTGGCTGCGGCCCCGTGCACACCTGAATCACCGCCTTCACACACGGCTGCGTGCCTGGCACCCGGGCCTGCGGCCCGCTCCCCTCTCTGCCCCGCGGGGCACCTCAGCACGAAGGCTGGCACGGAGTGGCTGTCCAGCCGGGGCCCCTCTGCTGGGCTGCCCAGGCCCTGGCCCCGGGGGCCCTGGTCCCGGCCTCACCTGCATGCCCAGGCAGACGGTGTTGAGCATGATGAGGGCGAACATCAGGTACTCGAAGTAGGAGGAGGTGACGACGTACCACACCCCGTACTGGCAGGGGTTCTTGGGGATGTAGCACCGCAGCGGCCGGGCCTTCAGGGCGTACTGCACGCACTGGCGCTGAGACGGCAGCGCCGGGCACGTCAGCGCCGGGCCCCGCCCCGCCCCGGGCCGGAGGGTCCTGCCCTTGGCAGACCAAGCGCGGCTGTGGCCTCTGCCGGGCTGTTCAGGGAAGGGTCCCCCCCAGGCTGTGGTCCCTCTGGAGCCCACAATGCCCGTTTCTAGGGGCTCTGGGCATCACGACGGGTCCACGGGGGCCCCACCCGACCACCGAGTGCCGCTGCGGGTGGGAGATGGGCTGGAGGAGGGCCGTGGGTCACCCCCACCCCAGGGCCCTTTCCCCGGCCCGAGCCTCGTGCCGGCTGCAGGCGCCCAGCACCTGGTTCTTGTCCAGCTCACAGTTCTTGTACTCGGTCTCCCCCTGCTCCTGGAAGGTGACGATGACGAAGCCCACGAAGATGTTCATCATGAAGAAGGCGATGAGGATGATGTAGACGATGAAGAAGACGGCCATCTCCACGCGGTGGTTGTACACGGGGCCCCTGTCCTCCTCGTGCGAGTCGATGGCCTTGTACAGCAGCCTGGGGTGGGCAGAGGACAGAGGTGGGCTGCAGGGGCTAGGCTGAGGCTGAGCCCGGCTAGGAAGGGCGGGCTCCGACCCACCGGCCGTAGGGGGCCGCCTGGACAGTCACCCACCCGTGGAGGAGAACTTAGGACCCTGCCCAGAAAGGCTGGGGCAGGTCGGGGAAGGGGCCTGCCTCCCGTCCCACACGGGGTGCCGTGTCCCCCCCAGTCACTTGGGGGGTGCCTCTGTGGCCAGGGAGGCCCAGTGCCACGCAACCCCGGTCAGGCTGTCCCTGGAGTGAGCCGCCAGCAGCCCGTCCCACACACACGCCGCGAGAGCCCCTGCCACGCCCGCCAGGTGGTTCCCGGGCCTCCCCCGGGCATGGCTGTGTCTCCAGGGTCCCCGCTCACTCACTCAGGCCATCCCTCGAAGGTGGACACGGTGAAGAGGGACATCATGGCTGAAAGCACGTTGTCGAAGTGGAAGGCGTTGTGCACCCACTGGCGGGGGCGCACCTCTATCTGCGTGGGGTCTCCATCTTTGTACACATAGTAGTAGCCCCTGGGGTCGGGGGGCCAGGTCACCACACTGCACGCAGGCCCCCTCCCCACGTCCTCCCAGCCCTGGGCAGTGAGTGTGCTCCGGACCTGGGACCCTCCCCAAGGTCACCCGAGGAAGGGCCTCTGTGAGCCCGAGGAGCTCAGGTTCCCCAGTTCCCCAGCGGAGGGCCGCCCTGCCCCGCACGAGGCCCCCCCTGCACACCTGCACTCCTCCTCCGTCATCTTGGACAAGTCGTTGCAGCTGAAGAACTTCCCCTGTGTCCCAGAGGGAAGGAGGGAGACAGGTTGTCATGGAAACAGGGTGGAAAGATGGGGTGGCAGGGAGGAAGGAGGGCAGGGTCTGGGTCTTCCTCTGCAGGGCGGCCTGGCCGTGGGGCAGGGCCCAGGACTGTCTGTCACACCCTGCTCCCCGCCGGGCAGACAGCAGCGAGGCTGGGCACCGGCTCCCGTGTGATGGCACTGCTGGCACCCAGGCCGGCCTGGGGAAGGGAAGCACGGGCATAGCCCCTGCCCCTCTGCTGGGTCTCCCTGTCACAGAGCAAGGACCAGGGTGCCCTGCCTCCCCACGCCCCCCCGCCCCCACTCAGGCCCTGGGACAGAGCCCAGCTGGGACGGATGAGACCTCTTATCTCCACATGGTGCGGGGGTCCTGGCACACCCACCCCCAGGGCTCAGTGAGTGGGCTCTGTGAGCCCCTCTGCGGATTTCAGCCTGAGCAGCTTCTCCTTTCATCTACCTCACACACTGGGTGCCCATGGAAGGTTTCATTGGGGCAAAAGGAAGTGATTGCCAGTCTGCCTGTGGCTAAATTAAATTTGAACCCACAGATGCTGCTCCAGGTCCCTCGAGGGCCAGGAGAGGGAACTGCCTCCCTAGGCACACAGGACAAGCTGAAGGCCACACCCCTCCCTGTCACCACCTGCCCTGATGTCTCGGAGCAGAAAGTGAGCGTATGTGGGTGAGCGGGACCTGGGACCCTGTTGATAAGAGACTAAGGCACCGGGTGGGTGGAGGGCGGAAGGGCAGCTGCTCCTCGTTCCTGGGGGATCGAGTCGGGGGTGGGGGGGCTCCTATGTGGTGGCCCAGTTGGTGCCAAGGTGAGAATGAGTTGGTCACATTGAGACCCTGCCCTCAGGGGTGCCAGGGTCCCCAGGCTGCAGAGGGCAACGCTGGGCAGAAGGGTGGGGCAGCCTGGCTGGAGCTGGGGGATGGGCTGCACGCAGCCCGCTCTGAGCACTGTTTTGAGACTAAGCTGTCAGTCCCACTGCGCCAGGACAGAAACCCACAGGACTCAGCCCCTAAACGTTCTCCGGGAGCCCCACCCTGACAGCTCTCCCCAAAGCCTGCCCCTGCCCGCAGGGACGACCTGGGGGGGTTTGCTGCGTGGCCCTCTCAAGCCCTAGCAGAGACCTGGACCCAGAGAAATTGCCCTCGAAATGTTAGTTGAATGAATGAAGGATTGTGAGATGAAACTATCGCGTGTCTAAGAGTGACTGAGGTTATATAATCGCGATTGAAAAGATGGTGCTTTGGGGGCGGGAGCAGAGGGTTCTGGAAGGACCCGGAAGGCCGTGAATGCGGATGTGTCCTCGGGGTTGTGTCTGGGTCCCGCACGTAATCTAAAAGCCAGAGGCGTCAGCGGCCAGCTCTGGAAGAGAAACCGGACTGAAGGGCTGGCTGAGTCCCAGACAGGAGTGAATGGCTGAGTTCTCCCAGGAAACAGAACCGGAGGGGGCAGCTCCCATATGGGACACAGCAGACCCCCACCCCCGCCCCGCAGAAGCTCGCGGTGGACACACCGGCGGGCACTCAGCTTGCAGAGGCGGGGTGGGTGAGGGTTAGGGCCAGCCCTGTCCCTGAGGGTGGAGGGGACGACAGCAGGGAGGAAGCTGCTCGGGCCGGCAGACCGGGGCCTCGGGCCGGAGAGCTAGCGAGACAGCGGGGAGCCACCCCTGAGGGTCCGCACTCAGGCTCCTGACAGCGTGCCTTACACCCATGATTCAGGACACCCGCCCTCACAGCCGGCCTCCCTTCGCTTGGGGGGAACGTGGGCCAGCCAGCGCTGGGCGGGGGTGCCGGCGGGGCTCACCTTGAAGAGCTGGACGCCGATGCAGGCAAACATGAACTGCAGGAGGGTGGTGACCAGGACGATGTTCCCGATGGTGCGGATGGCCACGAACACACACTGCACCACGTGCTGCAGGGGCGGCAGCCCCGGGTCGGCACCTGCCCCTTCCCGCCACCCAGCCCCGCCCCGGGGCCGCAAGTGCGGGCCTAGCTGCCTCCCAGCTTGTTGAGGACAGAAGGGGCTCACGGGGACACAGCTGCCCAGGCGCATCCGCACCCCCACTGCGAAAAGGGGGCGGGCCGAGCCGGTGCTGTCTGGGCCAAGTCTGGAGTCAGGCTTGCGGTCCCCTTCCCCCGAGGGACCCTCTGCGCCCCTCTCACCTTCAGGCCTTTGGCTCTGTTGATGGCCCGGAGCGGTCGGAGCACCCTCAGGACCCTCAGGATCTTCACCACGGAGATGGTGCTGGACCTGGGGGCGGCCTGCTCAGCCTCCGCCTGCCCCCAGCTCTCTGCAGCCCCACCTATCTGCCCGGCCCTGCCCCTGAGGCTGCGTGGGTCCCGCCCTGGGACAGAGGGGCCTCGCGCCCTGGGCTGCCTCCCTCCGGAGCAGCCCACAGACCTGCCCTTCCGCTAGACAGGAGCTCACCCGGGCACCAGGGCCGCGTTCCCCACGGGGCTGGGGGCGATCGCCCTCTCTCCACATGCCCTCCTGATCTCCCCCACACACTCTGCCTGCCGAACCTTGTCACCCAGGCCACTTGGTGCCAGCCCAAGGGACCCTGAACGCCATCCCCAGGCAGCTCGGGGCCCACCAAGCCCCGCGGGCGGCCGCCCCACTCACTCGAGCCCCATGGAGATGAGGGACACGGCCACCACCGCCAGGTCCAGGATGTTGAAGTAGTTGCGGCAGAAGGAGCCCTTGTGCAGGAAGGCCCCGTAGGCTGTCATCTAGGGGAGAGGCGGCGCGCTGTGGGCGAGGCGGGGGAGGGGCTGGGGACACGCCCCGGTGGGTGGGGCCTGGGGCACGCCCCCGGTGGGTGGATCTGGGGACACGCCTCCAGTGGGTGGAGCATCGGGCACGCCCCCGGTGGGTGGACCTGGGGACACGCCTCCAGTGGGTGGAGCATCGGGCACGCCCCCTGGTGGGGTGGGGCCCTGGGACATGCCCCTGGTGGGTGGAGCCTGGGAACACGCCCCCTGGTGGGGGCACCTGGGGACACTCCGGGCTGAGTCCTCAGGGCACTGCCCCGTCCTCAGCGCCCGGTTCTGGGAGCGCAGGGACCTCTCTTGGGCAGCGAGGCCACGGGAGCCCCAGGTCTCCTTGTTATGGAAGCCCTGCCCTCTGCCCTGCAGATACAATTCCCCCTCCGCTCCCTCCTCCTCTTCCTCCTCCTCCCTCCTTTTCTTCCTCCTCCTCTCTCCTCCTCTTCCTCCCTGGAAAGTGTCCTAGGCGTGGTTGGGTCAGACTCAACAGCCTGTCAAGCCTGAAGACCTTGCCCGGCGCCAACCCCCACCCCAAACGTGCTGTACCCCAGCCCAGAGGGGCCACTTTCTCCTCTCTGAGCACATGTCAAACATCTCTGTACAATGCATCAGTTACTGTTTCGTCCTGGATTGCCCCACTCTCTCTCTGATGAAGTCCTGTCCAATCTCAAGGCCTAACTCTAACGTCACCACCTCCAAGAAGTCCTCCTGGACTCCAAGGAGCTACCATTTCCCTCTGATCAATTCCTTCAATAAACAGGCTCCTGAATGAAGGGACTGTCCTCCCTTCATACTGCAGCCGGCTCTGGGCCTGCTCCCCTTGCACGGCTCGACCTCTGCCCCCAGACCCCCACCATGATGGTGTGAACCCAGTGTGTCTGCTGTGAGAACAAGAGGGCAGCGGTGTGCTATGGATGTGGGGGCATGGGGTGGGGGGCGTGAGAGGGTAGGGCTGCCAAAAACCCCGCCCAGGGCAACAGCTGCTTCTCTGGGACCCTGGGGGAGCCCTTCCAGTCACTGACAACAAAAGTCTGGGAACGGATCACTGCTCCCATCCGCACTCAGGTGAGCCGAGCCTGGAAGGTGGAAGAAGGTGCCCAAGGCTTCACAGACACGCAGGGCGCTCTGCTGAGAGGCACACGGGCTGCCCACTGACCGTACCCCAGGCCTGCATCCACCTGCCTGCTCGCCGGCTCATGCCAGCTCTGAGCTGAGACCACTCGGCCCCCTGGGTCCTGAGAGCCTGTCCCTGCTGCTCTCCGCCGCCTTCCGGCTTGTCCCTCCTCCCTGCAGCCCAGCCCCCGAGGGAGCACAGCCTGTGTGAGCGGGGACCCCAGCCGGCCCGTGGTGTGGTCTCATGGCCTTTGCTCACCTTGAGGACAATCTCCACAGTGAAGACAGAGGTGAACCCAATGTCAAAATACCCGAGGATCTGGCGGCAGGGCAGGGGTCAGTGAGAGAAGGAGCGGGGCAGGGCCAGCATCATTACCTTCATCACCACACCGCCGTCACCGTCAAGACCACCCCGCCCCACCCCCACCGCCACCCCCCACCACCACCATCACCACACTACCATCACCGTCAAGACCACCACCATCCCTACCATCACCACTGCTAAAAACCAGCACCCAGAGCCTGTCTAGGGCGCATACTGTGACCACACTGTCCAGGAGTGAGTCGGGCAGCTTTGGCCCTCTGGGGACTTAAACTCGAAGCAACTGTGATGCTGGGGGCCACATAGTGGATACAACTGAACGGGGGGGCCTCAGGGTGAGGTGTGGGTGCCTGAGGCCTGGAGTGAGGGGCGCTGAGTTGGCTGCAGTCACCTGGTTCCTCACGGACTCAGCCCGGAGGGGGTCCTCGGCGGCCAGGGCTGCGCTGCTGAGCAGGATGAAGAGCAGGATGAAGTTGGTGAACCATGTGGCGTTGACGACGCGGTGGCACAGGACGCGGACCCTGCGGGCGGGCGGGGGCCAGGAGGCTCTGAGCGGGGCCTTCGGGCGGCCGGGGGGCCAGGAGGCTCTGAGCGGGGCCTTCGGGCCCCAGCAGCCTCCGCCCTGGTCAGTGGAGAAGGTCAGCCTGCATCCAGGTGGTCTCTGCTGGACTTGCCGGGCCCCGCCCCCTTCTGTTGCTCTGCAGCCCCATCCCATCCCTCAACAAGCCCTCCCCCAACACTCCGCCCATCCCATGGCTCCCATCAAAACACAGGGCAGGCTGCTCTCCAGCCTCAGGTCCTGAGGCTGACTGCTGAAACTCCAGAACTGTGGTCTGTTATCTAAAGGTGTCAGACTGAAGCCCGTGAGAACTACAGCCCCACTCTGCTCTCAGGAAGAAACCAACATATCCAGTCCCGCTCAGATGTAAGTAATGCGTGAGGCTTGCATTGGGGGGATGCTGGCACTTTAAATGGGGCAAGAGTTCTGAAGTTAAAGGAATGCCTTTCTCACAGTGTAACTGTAGGCCCAGAGAGTTGGGAGAAGGCAGTCTTCTCGGAGCAGGAAGCAGCCTTCTCTCTGAGACCCCACCACCCTGCCCCACTGCTGAAGGGCCACCCACTTGTTGGTGGGGCTGAAGATGAAGAAGGCACTGGCTTCTGGAATGGGTACCGCCTTCTCCTTCAGCTGCAGCTCAGCCAGTGGACGGGGCCGGGGGCTTATTGGGACCTCAGGCTCGTCTTCCTCATCGTCCCCTGTGGGGAGGGGAGAGAGGCTGGGGTGTCTTCCCATGCTTTGCTGTTCCCTTGGCTCCTGTGCTCTGAACCCAACCGTGAACCCTCAGCAGCCAGGGAGTGACATGCGGCGTGGGGGGCCAGCAGGGTCCAGCCGGGCACCTCCCTTCCCCACAGCACGCTGGCCTGAGAGCTGTCGGCCTCAGGACCTTCCGGAAGTGGGGCCAGGAGCAAGGTCCCAGAGCCTTGCTGCTGCAGCTCCGGTCTCGGGGCTGGATGCACCACCCTGGGGCGGCTCACAGGCTGGGGGCGCAGGGGGCCTGCCCTGTGAGCGGCCGCAGCGCTGGGCCCGGCTCTGCCCTGACTTGCCTGCCAGGCAGGCCCCCACCTCGTGCCGTTGAGGGCAGGAGTCCCGTTGAGACAAACGGACTCTGAACTTCTCTCTCCTGGGGTCGGGTTCCACAAACCCTCATTCGGCGGGGGGAACAGCCAGCACGAGGAGCCACCCCTGCACACCCCGCCCTCGGTCTCAGGACCCTCACCTGGGAAGTCGGCCGAGGGGTAGGGGTCCTTCACCTCGTTGACGCTGGATTCGAACTCGTCGATCTTCAGCTGGAGGGAGGAACATGAGAAAGATGAAAACCAGGGCTGTGGGCCCCACCGGCCGGAGGGCGTGCAGGTGTGAGCTCCCCCGAGCCTCCCTACGGCCTGGAGGTGCTGGTGTCAGTCCTCCCCATCTCACGGAGGGGAAGCCGGGCCCAGAAAGCCGCCGGGACCCCCGCCTGTCTGAGCCTGAGCGCCATACCCCGCGCTTAGTTCTTAGAAGACACAGGAGTCCCCAGGCCAGGACCCCCACCCCCTGCCCCTCTGAACTCTACTTCCTCAGCCCCCAGGCCGGGACAGAATGGCAGGGCTGGAAGCTGGTCTGCACTGCTCCGTGGAGCAGAGTATCGGACGGGCAAGGGGCACGACACAGAGGAAGTCTGCCTCCCCGGTTGGGGTGTGTGCGCCCTCAGCACAAAGGCTTCCCTGCGACGGAGTTGCCCTCGCCGGGCTGGCGCCCAGGCAGACAGCCCCCTGCCCGCAGCGCCCGCTCTAAGGCATGGGCAGAAGAGGGACTCTCAGAGGCCCCTCCCCGCGGCCCCTGAGAGCACCCCACGGGCTGACAGGCTCACCTTGGCGGTGGTGGGGATGCCCTCCCCCTTGGGTTTCTGCTCCAGCTTCTTGGCCACCGTCGCCTTCTCCTCCTCCGACTTGTCCGGGAGACCTCTGAGTTGGAAAACCAAGCAAACCCAAAGTGGAGGCCCTGCTTCCTCCACGGAAGACAACCTCCACCTTTTGGGGTCCAATCAGCCTGAGGGCGCCCCCCCAACCCCACCCAGGGCTCAAGTGGCGGGGTGGGGGGGTCGCCCCGTGGGGGCAGGAGCAGCACGGGCCGAACGCTTCCTCCCCCCGCGATAAGTGAGCAGCGCAGGCGGCCTCAGTGTCAGCCACCCCAGGGCCTGCTGGCTGGTGGGGGGTGGCCGTGGCGCCATCTGGGGTGGCACTGTCTGGGTTCACAGCACAGAGGAGTGCGGTTTGGTCCAGGACGGCTCAGCTCTCCTGTGCAGGGCGCCCTCCCTCCCCTCTCACAGGTCCCTCTCGCTGGGTCACCCACTCACTTGGACATCTTCCTGTCCAGGACGGCTCAGCTCTCCTGTGCAGGGCGCCCTCCCTCCCCTCTCGCAGGTCCCTCTCGCTGGGTCACCCACTCACTTGGGCATCTTCCTGCGTCTCCGCTCCTCAGCCTTGGCCTTCTGGGCGGAAGTCAGGCTCTCGGCCTCTGCCAGGTTGTCCACAGCGATGGCCAGGAAGACGTTGAGCAGGATGTCTGGGGCGCCGCTAAGGAGCCGAGGTGCTGGGCTCGGCAGAACCTGCCTGCCCCGGTGCTCCGGGCTTTCGGGGACTGACTCCTCCCCGCTGTCACCAGTCACCCTGAGGTCCCTTAACCTCCTGCTGGAAGGAACTGCCCTACAGCTGTCCCCACATGGCACCTGCTGTGTCCCCTCCCCCGCCCCAGATCCTGGGTGCTCCCCGCCTCCCGCAGAGGGCCTGGGCACGTGGACCCCCAGTCCCAGCCCATCTCCCGGCCCCTCCCCACTCTGGGCTCCCTTCTGAGCCCTGCGCCCCAGGGGATACAGTTGCCGCAGACAAACAGGATGATGAAGTAAATGCAGACGAGCACCCCGGGGTAGGACGGGCCGCCGTAGGCCATGATCCCGTTGTACATCACGGAGTTCCAGTCCTCGCCTGTCAGCACCTGGGGTGGGGGGGAACAGAGGGATGTGAGGGTCTTCCCTGGGGACGACGTTGTCCAAGAGCCCCCTTCCAACGTCGCCCCCAAACCGTCCGCGGCTGGAGGGGGTGGGTGGGGGCAGAGGAGGCGAGGCCCCGCCCGGCAGGGCAGGCAGCGAGCGGCTTTGGCCTACCTGGAAGACGCTGATGAGGGCCTGCGGGAAGCTGTCGAAGTTGCTGCGCCGCACCTCGGTGTCCTCAAAGTCGTACCTGCCCCCGAAGAGCTGCATGCCCAGCAGGGCGAAGATGACGATGAAGAGGAAGAGCAGCAGCAGCAGCGAGGCGATGGAGCGGATGGAGTTGAGCAGCGACGCCACCAGGTTGCTCAGCGACGTCCAGTACCTGGAGGATGGGTGGGCCCGGGGCGCTGAGGTGGGGCTGCCTGGATCCAGAGCTCCCATCCCAGTTTGTCATTTCGTTCTCCTTTGTAGGGTGGCCATTTGACTTCCGAGGCCACCACTAGACTCTCAGCCCCACGGGGGTGAGGCCCACCCCTCCCCTGCACCCAGAGCCTGAGACCACTCCACGTCCCCTTCTCTGCTATCCTTTCTCACCACCCCCTTCTCCTCCTCCCCTCCCGGCTTCCTTTCCTTCCTCCCTCTCCCAGTCTCTTCCCTTTCCTCCCTCTTTTCCATGCCCCTTAATCGGCCTGGTGAGAGGTAAGTAAACAGGAGAGATGGAGGTGGAAGGGGCAAGAGTGCAGGGGCGGAGGAGGGCCACGGGCGGGTGGGACCACGCCCCCTGCTGGAAGGGTCGAGGGGCGGGGAAGGGAGGCAGGAGGGAGGGGTGGCGGGACCACGCCCCCTGATGGAAAGGTGGAGAGGAGGGGCGGGGCAGGAGGATGGGCGGGACCACGCCCCAGTTGGGAGGGTGGAGGGGCGGGACGCGACAGGCGGGAGGGGCGGGGCAAGCGCGGGGCGGGGCAGGGAGGAGGGGCGGGGCAGGCGGATGGGTGGGACCACGCCCCGGTAGGGAGGGTGGAAGGGCGGGTCGCGACAGGGCAGGAGGGGCGGGGCAGGCAGGAGGTGTGGGGGTGGTGGGAGGGGCGGGGCGCCGGGGCCACGCCGCCGCTCACTTGGTGATCTTGAAGATCCGCAGCAGACGGATGCAGCGCAGCACCGAGATGCCCAGGGGCGTCATGGCACCCGACTCCACCAGCAGGATCTCCAGGAGGCCGCTGCACACCACGAAGCAGTCGAAGCGGTTGAAGACGGACATGAAGTACTGGCGCAGGCCCAGCCCGTACATCTTCATCAGCATCTCCACGGTGAACAGGGCCAGCAGCACCCGGTTGGCCACGTCTGCAGGGCGGCCCGCGCAGCTCAGCGCCACTCCTGCGCATCCCGCCTGGCCCAGGCCCCCAGTGACCCCTCACTGCCAGCGACACAAGGGCCTCGAACGCGGCACCCTCCCCGCGTTTCCAGGACATCCTCCTCTCCCTGCGCTCCAGATCCAGTAAAACCTGGTGAATTTTTCGCACTGAAGGGACGCAGCTTAGATTTCTAACAAGGTAAACTGTACAGCGTTTGGCAGGCCCACCCTCCTCACTCCAGCAGTCAGGCCACAGGCATTTTAACCCCATTTCCTTGACCTCCCAGAAACACAGCAACCAGGGGTCGAACCCATGTCCCCTGCGGTGGAAGGGCAGAGTCTTAACCCACTGGGCTGCCAGAGAAGTCCCCTCTTGCCTTTTAAAACGTTCGCTTCCCTTGCATCCTGGATACCACATCCCCCTAGGATTCCTCCAGCTTCTCCTGTACCCCTCTACAGAGGCACCCCCACCTCACTCTGAGTGCTGCACTTGAGCTGAGCACGTGAGCACACACCGTCCTCTGGGGGCCTGGTGATGTCTTCTAAGGCCAAGCTTCGATTGGCATGCCTGCCGGTGACTCCAGACTCTGACTTTTCAACCCAGACCTTCCGCTGGGTCCCAGACCTACTTTGCGTCTGTCACCTCAACATCTCCCTGGGATGTCTCAAAGGGACCTCAGACTCAACATGCCCGAGATTAAGCTGGTGGGGACTGCCTTTCCTCTCCCACTCCAAAAAATACCTGGTCACTGACTGTCTTCCCCATCTCAGCAAGTGGCACTGCCATTCATTTATCTGCATAGATCAGGGATCTCAAATTCATCTCTGGCCCCTCTTGGTGGATAGCGCTCACATTTTGTCCACACTGGTTATTGACAATGCATTAACGATGCTTGACACACTTAAGGGGTTCTCAAGAATGTTGGCTGCAATGAGTGGATGGCTGGCTGGTTAGGTGTATGGATGGATGGATGTGTGGGTAGGTGGATGGTGTATGGATGGATGGATGGATATGTGGATGGATGGTGTATGGATGGATGGATATGTGGATGGATGGTGTATGGATGGATGGGTGGATGGGTGGATGGGTGGATGGATGGACAGATGCATGGATAGATTGATGGATGAATGCATACGTGCTTCTGATCTGAAACATTATTTCCTGTCTCCTCCCCACAGAAAAAGATGGTGTTCTAGCAGTTTTCCTTCTTTTATCTTTTTCATCATTTTAACCAGAATGTCTTCTTCCCACCCAGCCTCCCCTCCTCTGTAATCCTCCTCTTACATTTACCTCCGCCGTTGCCCTCCCTATTTGACCTGACATCATTCATCAGTACCTGTCTTCTTCTTTGGCTCAGGAAGCTCCTTGAAGGTGGGAGAGGTACCTTCTTTCTCTGTGTTCCCTGCATTCTTTACTTGGCCTTACATAGAACGTGTATGCTATAAACACTTGGTGAGAGGCTGCTGTGTCTGGAGTAGAACTCGAACGAACTTGGATGTGTGAAGCGCTCAGTTACTGCTCACCGGTCCATCCGATAGCTGTGTTTGTGATCATTTGCCCAGACACCTGGCAAGCACCTGGCGGGTCCCCAGTGTGTTGCTGTTATTAATATTTCCCCTGGTAATGCCACAAGGAAGAGAGGACCACCGCTAGAGTTCCTAGAAAATGATGTCAACATCTAACTGACTTCACAGAACCTGAGGCACCACTGGCTTTGCCTGCCAGTCACGTGTCTCACCTTGCAGGTGGGTCAACCAGAGAGGCTGGTGGTGGTGCTCTGAGGCGATCGACAGTGTGTTGAGAGCCACGATCAGGATGACCAGCCAGTAGAAGACCCTGGACTTCACCACATCGTGGCACTTCCAGCGGAAGACGCGGTTCCACTGCCTCCAGTGTCGGCTGAGAAGCAGGCAGGGAGGGAGGGGGAAAGGTTGTGTTACCAGAGCCCCCACCTCCCCAAGGCTGCCTTCAGGCTGCTCTGGCCACACTTAGTCTGACTACACACTCCCTCCTCCAGCCACACCAGAGGAGACAAGAATGTGAGCTGCAGAGACAAGTGGAAAATCTTGCCTCCTAGAGCAAATATCTCCACATTTCAGAGGAGAACAGCAGCGATGCTGACCTTGGGGGTCGCTAGAGACAACGCAGGTGCCGCAGGTGCCAAGTTTAGCACAGTGCCAGGCCCAGAGGAGGGCTCCATACGTTTCCATCTTAAGTAAAGCCACACTGGGATGCCCCGTTTTGCTGGTCATAAGGTCAATTCTTTAGCAAATTGGTCATATTGGTGTTGGGGAGAGTTCACAGAAGGGGCACCTCCATCACTGGCACAACCTTTGTGCAGCATTTACCAGGGTTCAGAATCTCCACGCCCTCTGACCCAGCAAGTCTGTTTCTAGGAATCCACCGGGCAGAGATGTTCACTCTTAACAACCGTTCCCTTCGGCACTGTTTGTACTGCCCCAAACTGGACAGATTAACTGGACTATGATGTATTCATGCTGTGGAGTATTTTATGTTCAAAGACCTACCGCCAGAAGGTGTGTGTGTGACCTATCACACCTTGCAAAGCTGCAGAGGGACCTTAAATGCGTGTCACTAAGTAAAAAGAGCCTGCCTGAGATCACACACTGACATTCTGGGAAAGGCAAGACTTTGGAGACAGTAAGCTCAGTGGTAGGTTGCCAGGAATGGGAGGTGGAGGTGTGAATAGGCAGAAAACAGAGGCTTTTTAGGGCAGCAAAAATACCCCGTATGATATTATAATGGTGGGTGTGCATCATCAAACACTGGATGAACCCCAGCATAAACTGGACTCGGGGTGATGATGCTGTCCGCGCAGCTTCCTGAGTTGTAACAAACGGCCCATCTGGTGGAGGTGCTGATGGTGGGGGCCCCGGGCATGGTCAAGGGGAGGGCAGGTGGGCAGTCTCTGCACCTTCTGCTCAATTTTGCTGCGAATCTGAAGCTGCTCCGAGAAAAGAAAGTCTTTTTTTAAAACAAGTTTTGTGTGTATAAATTTGCCCTAAATAGAGCATTCTACATTTAGAATGTCAGTTTCCAGTTTATGTGTGGGTCATATTCATTTATCCAGCAAGCCCTCCAGTGTGTTGGGTCCTTTTGTTTGTTCTGAAGTGACAGTGGTCAATATGAGAAACCCTGTCATGTAAAAAACTCGTGTGTGTATGTGTGTGTGTGCACACGCGTGCATGTGTGTGTAAGAGAGATGAATGCGTAGAAGCAGCCTTGGAGGGATGCAAATCTGTTACCATGGTTACCTCTTTGAAGGGCAGCAAGGACTTCATCTTTTCTCTGGTGCATCTCTCTATTGTTGGATCTCTCAAAGTCACAATTGTGTGTGAATTTGGAAGCAGCCAATCAAATAAACACACGGTCCTCTTGAGACAAAGATGCCAGGACTCCAGCCCCTGCCCCAGAGGCCTGCGACGCTGCCCGCTTCCCCTGCTGGAGCAGAGGTTCCTGGGGCTAATTACCCCACCAGCTCCCAGTGTCTCCCTCACGCGATGTGGAAATAGGTCATCTGCTCAACGCCCTCCTCCCGCACTCAGGGAACGTGACCCAGAAGCCACCCATGGCGGGTGACTGGGGCTGGGGGGACCTGAAGCCGGGCAGACACTCACACGAACTGGATGACTTTGTTCAAGCCCGCGATTTCATACAGGCTCTCCGTGTCGGAGCCGCCTTCATCCAGAGCCAGCTTCCCTGGGGACAGAGAGGCATGGGCGGCCAGGCTCCCCTCTGGGCTGGACGCACCAGGAAAGGGCACAGACCGGGGGCACCTGGGACAGCGGCCCTGCGTGGGCCTGGACCCCTCCCTCTGCGCTGTCCTGATTCCTGGGAGCCAGAGAGCCTGCACCGTCGGGAGGGTGGTTCCTGGGGGCAGCGGGGTACTTTGGTAGTCAGTGCTCTGGGCGGGCCCTGGGCACACCTGGCCACCTCCACCTCGAGGCACCAGGCTTGCCCTCTAGGGGCCACGCTTCCTCATCTGCAAAGTGGGGCCCTCTGTCCTGCTCGTCAAGCCCTGGGGCTGTGGGGGAGCAGGGCGTGGGGATGCCCTTACGGGGGCCAGCTCGAGGGCAGCTTGGGGCGGGGTGTTGACCGTCGCCCATGGCTCCCACCTTCTCTCAAGTCATCCACGTCCATGACCTCGCCCTGCGTGATCCAGCTCAGGTAGCCCCGGAGGTCCTCCTCCAGCTGCTGCTTCTCCCGCAGCTTCTGGAAGGTTCCCCTGGACTTGGCCTTCTCCCGCTCCTTGGTGAATTCCCTGCACGGGGCCAGGGAGGAGAAGGAGGAGGAACCAGTTGAGGGGATGGAGCTTCTTGGGTCACTGAGCCCCTTCTGAGGCTGGACACACCCACCCTCCTGGCCCGGGTGTCGCGCGGGTCTGGGGACCTTCCAGGGGCCGAGGGCCGCCCTCCCCCAGCCCCGTCCTCCAGGATACTTGGCGCACTTGGCCCCCTCTATTGTTCCTTCTCATCCCATCTTGTTTCTCCGGCCTCGTCTTGGGTGACCTTGGGCAGGGGTTAGTGACACGACCATCCACTGCCTAACAGAACTGCCTGGATCCTCCCGAGACAGGCTGGGACCTGCGACCCTTTGCACACTGCTTGTACCTGGACACACCTCTCCTCCAGCAACAAGATACAAAGAAATTACATGGGACTAAAAATACCTGCATGCAGCTGAGGCAAACTCTGGACCAAACTATACAAAGAAAGAAAAAAAAAAAAACGCCCAACTGCCGTTTTTGGAGAGCCTGGAGCAGCAGCTTACTACACATGCCCCACATTCTCCACGCCACAAAGGGCTGGGCACACCACCTCGGCCCCTCCCGCGGCCCCAGGAACTAGCAAGGGAGGCTCTGGCTTGTTGCTGCCTCCTGCAGCTGGAGCAGGAGCCGCAGCGGAGTCGGGCCCTGGTCAGTTTACAGTGCCTGGGGAAGGCCGAGAACTGCTCCTGTCACTCGTTTTCCCTGCAGCCCTGACCCTTTAGGCTGCCTGACGGATTTAGTTCTGCTTACAGACCTAAGGCCTTGGGGGCGGCGTAGGGGCTGCTGGGCCTCAGAGAAACCAGACTGCAGCAGTGGGACAGGGGACCCGAGGGTCGGGGAAGGCTCCGGGCAGGGCCGGGGGCAGCCAGCCTGAGGGTCTGCTCACACTGCCTGCGCCCTCACCCTGCCGGGCAGGGTCCAAGAGGGGTTCTTGGCCACTTTGTGCCCAGGTCCGTTCGGGGCTCCTGTGAAAGCTGTGGGTCCCTCCTCAGAACCATGGGGAAAATGCTCCATTTGGGAGCATTTCGGGCAGCGTTGTAAAGTGTTTCATTTAGAAACCAGAGCCTGACAATGGAACCAGTGGTATGAAAATGTAGTTGTTGAGACATAAAGAAATGGTGTTGAAATTACATATAAAACTCCAGGAGTTGGTGAAAGGCAGGGAAGCCTGGCCTGCTGCAGTCTGTGGGATCGCAAAGGGTCAGAAATGACTTAGCAGCTGAACAAATGCTTCCTTAGTAGTTCATTAACTGGCAAGATCTAGTCTCAGTTCTAAAAACCGCCATCTTTCAAGGCAGTGATACTTGCGACACCGGGACCCGCCAAGGGCTTCCTGCTGGGACGAGTCCCGGGCGGCGCCGTGACCGCTCCATCAAAGGAAGGGTCAGGTTTCAGTTAGAGTCAATAAAAACAAAAGCAGGTCCTTCTTCTCCAAGTCCACAGACCCCCCCAGTGCCAGGAGGGCAGCTCCTGGGGCTGGTGGTGGCCACTTCGAGGCTGCCCGCCATGGCTGCGGTGTGGCCTCACAGAGGCTCGAGCACGCAGCGCCCGTGGTGTGCCGGGCTCTGCTCTAAGAACGTTGTGGGAATGGACTCGTGCGTTCTCCCAACCAGCCTGTGAAGCAGGCCCTGACGTTATTCCTCTGTGTCAGAGGTGGACCCTGAGGCACAGAGGGGCTAGGGAGTTAGCAAGGCCACTCAGCCAGCCAGCAGCAGCGCCAGGCTTTAAACCGGGGCCCCTTGCCCCAGTCTGCGTGCTCAGCCTGGAGGCCATTCTTGGAGCTGAGCCTCAGACCTTGCACCTCCAGGGGCTGCAGGCCGGGGTCTTGGGGCCTTCACACACAGGGGCCGAAGGAAGCGAGGATGGAAGAAGGCTCGAGGAGGAGGGAGGGGGTGGAGCAAGGGGGGCTCTCCCTGCATCTTCGCTCTTCTTTGCTATCGAGGAGCCTGCTCCCGGCTAAAGGGGACCCGGGGAGGAGTGGGCGTTCTAAGTCACACCCCTGCCCTCTTCCCTCTCTCCCTCCCTGCCCCTCCTTCTCCCCCTCCATTACCCCCGCCCCAGCTGCCTCTAGCCCCTCACCCGCTGAGGACGCCCAGCACCAGGTTGAGGATGAAGAAGGAGCCCAGCAGGATGAGGGTGACAAAGTATATCCAGGGCCACTCGTTCCCGATGGCATCGTTCACCTGGGCAGACACGAGCGTGAGTCCCCGGCGTGCGGGCCCAGGCCCTCTGCAAGCTGGCCCGCTCGCCACACCTGGCCACCCAGGTCCCGCCTGAAGACGCAGCACTAGGGCCTTGCTGACGGCTACCTGGCCTGCGGGACGGAGCCCTGCCTCCCTCCAACCGCCCAGCTCCCTGCCTGGACCCCATCCTGCTGGCTGCCTCCAGCCTCCTCTCCAGCCAAGATTTCTCCCAGTAGAAACACTCCAAGCCTCGACCTGCATTCGGCCGGCTCCTTCAGGAACCGCCTGTGGCTGCGGTGAGTCCCCCAGCATCTCTGAGCCCTGTCCCAGCGCCTCCTGAGCTGACGATGTGAGCTCGCCCCTCACAGGCTGGTTACACGTGAAACGACACGTGTGACAGTCCTTTGAAATGTTTAATAACTGGCTCCCATGATCTGAGCTCACGAGAGCCAGTCACACTAATCCTTTACGTTTGCAAAGCATTTGACAGTTCTACGACTGTCCCACACAGGCAGTGTCACCCCCTGGCCAGGCTCCGGGGTTGGAGCTGGGGGCATTAGAGGTCAGTCTTGGCCGTGTTGCTCACTAGCCACCAGAGGCCAAGTCACCGAACCTCTCTGAGCCTCAGTTTCCTTATCCAGAAAATGGGATCATGCCTTCCATTGCTGGAGGATCAAATAGCTCTGAGTAACACCAGAAAAGAACCTTCTCAACAGGAGGACCACACACTGGGTGTGCGACCCAGTTAACAGACTCACTAACCATCTAACTACCCAGTGATGGAGCTGGTATTTTTATTCTACAGACGAGGGACCTGGTATCCAATCCTCTTTTTATGGGAGAGCAGCCTTGCCCAGCAGTGAGAAGAGAGACTCTCCAGGCCCTTCCTCCCTCGGGAAATCTGAGATTCCTGGCCATCAGGGGCGAGTCACTCACAGCCAGGCTTGGGGACAAGGTAGGAGCTGAAACAGAAGCTGCCAAGCTCCTGGTTTCCATCCTCACTGCTCCTGGGGCTGCGGACACAGGTGGTACCCTAACCCCTCCCCCCGGGATGCTGGAGGGGAGGGGAGCAGCGGGCCCTCCGGGGTCCAGGAGTGGCAGCCCCACCAACAGCCCTGAGCCCACGGGTGAGGGGACAGCCGGCAGGCTCGGGCCAAGACCCACCCAGTAGAGGACGTCGGTCCAGCCCTCCATGGTGATGCACTGGTAGACGGTGAGCATGGAGAAGCCGAAGTTGTCGAAGTGGGTGATGCCGCGGTTGGGGCCGGGCCACCCGCCGCGGCACTCGCTGCCGCTGATGGTGCAGGGGCGGCCGGAGCCCGTCCGGGCGCAGGGGGACGGCTTCTCATTCTCCACCGTGGCCACGATGTCTGAGGGCGGGCAGCGAGAGCGGTGAGCCCCAGGCGGGAATGGGAGGGGGCGTCTCAGCAAGACTGTGAAGTTGGGAGGACAGCCCCGCGGGAGCGTGCGGTGCAGACCGCAGGGAGGCTGGGGGGCGTGGGTACGGATCCAGACACGGATCCACGGATATGGGTAGGCACAGCGGCGCCTGTGGGCAGCTGCTCCGGGCAGACCTCCCTGGAGGCGAGGCTTCTAGAGACCCCAGGCTGCAAGGCACCCCGTGGATCACCTGTACCCACAGAGCTTCGCAGAAGGAGGCGGCGGGGGCGGAGGTGTGGGCAGGGCCACGTGCCAGGACTTGAGAGCTCTGTCTGGGGAGCTGAAACAGAGCCCACCCCCGCCCTCTGCCCCCAGCCCCACAGCACACCCCAGCCCTGCAGCGCACTCCCACCCCCAGCCTCACAGAGCACCCCAGCCCCACTGTGCACCCCCACCCTCCGCCCTCCACCCTCCACACCCCCGCCCCGCAGCGCACCCGTGCCGATGAAGTAGCACGTCTTGTGCATCTTGCCCTTGAAGAGCTCGAGGCCGATGATGGCGTAGATGACAACCATGAAGAGCACCAGCAGGGCGATGTGGAAGAGCGGCAACATGGCCTTGAAGATGGAGTTGAGGACCACCTGCAGGCCTGCGGGGGGCGGGGCGCGGACTCAGCTTCCCTCTCTCTCCCGGCCCTCCCCGGGACACCAAGCCCGCAGGGGCCCAGAACCGGGGCAGGGAGCAGGCCGGGGGAGGGGCAGGGCTGCGCCACCCACTGGGCACCCCGGACACCAGCCGGAGCGGGCGGAGCACACGGAAGGCCCGCAGCGCCTTGACGTCCAGGCCCGCGCCTTTGCTGCTCATCGGGGCCGCGTTGCTCTGGATGAGGTTGACCTGCTCCAGGATCACGGTGAAGACCCTACGGCGACAAAAGGGGAAGACGGGCCCGCGGTCAGCTAGGCCTCTGCCCGGGGTCGGGACCTGTAGGGAGATCCACGGGGTGCCTCGCAGCCTGGGGTCTCTAGAAGCCTCGCCTCCAGGGAGGTCTGCCCGGAGCTGCTGCCCACAGGCGCCGCTGTGCCTACCCATATCCGTGGATCCGTGTCTGGATCCGTACCCACGCCCCCCAGCCTCCCTGCGGTCTGGGGGCGGTTGGGCAGGTATGGGGCCCCACGCTGGGGGCTGCTCTGGTGATGTCTGTCTGTCCAGGGGATTTTAGGGAAGACCCCGCAGCCGTGTTCAGGCTCAGTGAGACGAACACTGGGCCCGTCGGTGATGTCCACTCCGGCCCTGCAGGTGCGGGTGGAGGCGCTGGTGTCCCAGCTTCTGTGTCAGGCCTGGGGGCTGAGCGCACCGGGAGTGGGTGGGCGGTTCCAGCCACCGGGGGTGGGTGGGGGGAGGATCGGGAGGAGAAAGCCCAGGGCTGGCTCTCCTGCGGGCATTCCTCCTGCTGCCGCCTGACAAAGCCCCGGCCGTCCTTCCTGCTCTCAGGGCGCTCTGAGGTCCGGCGCAAGCCCTTCTGTATCCTGTTGACAGCTGCCCCTGGACCGAATCACACAGGAGCGCGACCTCCAGCCAGGAGTGCGTCCAGGGCAGAGGCTGACCCACAGAATCCCCCTCCTCTCCGTGTTCTGCCCAGAGCAGTACTGTACAACTGGTAAGTAAGCACCATGCTTCTTATTGACTTGAAGAGACAGCAGCCTCTGGAGTAAGCTGTGTGCTTGGTTCAGTCGCTCAGTCGTGTCTGACTCTTTGTGACCCCACAGTGGCAGCACACCAGGCTACCTGTCCTTCCCTACCCCCTGGAGCCTGCTCAGACTCATGTCCTCCGAGTCTGATGCCGTCCCACCATCTCATCCTCTGACGAACTCTTTTCCTTCTGCTCTTGGTCTTTCCCAGCATCGGGGACTTTTCCAGTGAGTTGTCTGTTGGCATCAGATGACCAAGATGCTGGAGCTTCAGCTTCAGCATCAGTCCTTCCAGTGAATAGTCAGGGTTGATCTCCTTTAAGATTGACTGGTTTGATCTCCTTGCTGTCCAAGCAAGACCTTCTGGAATCTTCTCCAACACCACAGTTCAAAGGCATCAGTTCTTTGGCGTTCTGCCTTCTTTACGGTCCAGCTCTCACAGCCGTACATGCCCACCGGGAAGCCCTGTTATAATTAGGTGGCGGCTGCCGTTTCTTATGTCACGGGCTTAGCCATGCTCCCCCCAACCCCACTCCCAGTTCATATGCTGAAACCCTAACTCCTAGAATCTCAGAATATGACTGTATTTGAAGACAGGACTCTGAAGAAGCAACTCAAGTGAAAAGGAGGCTGGTAGGGTGGGCTCTAATTGTCTGACTGGTGCCCTTAGTACCAGAGGAAGCGTGGGCACGCAGCACATGGGCAGGCTCACCACAGGGGTGTGTGTGGGTAGAGGAAGGACCACATGGGGATTCAGCAAGCTGGTGGCCGTCGGCAAGCCAAGAAGGGAGGCCTCAGGGGAAACCTGGCCACACCTTGACCTTGGACTTCCAGCCTCCAGAAGAGTCAGAAAATACATTTTTGTGGTATTAGCCCCGGTCTGTGGCTTCTTGTCGTGGCGGCCCAAGCGGACTCGTGTGCTTCCCGCGTGCTTGGTCCCTTCAGTCGTGTCTGACCCTTTGTGGCCCCGTGGACTGTGCACCAGGAGGGCACGAGGCTCCTCTGTCCGTGAGATTCTCCAGGCAAGAACACTGGAGCGGCTTGTCGTGTCCCCCTCCTCCCGGGGATCTTCCCGACCCAGAGGCTGAACGTGCGTCTCACGTCTCCTGCACTGGCAGGCGGGTTCTCTACTGCCAGCGCCACCTGGGAACCCCACGCAGACTCCTGCAGGTTGCCAAATGTCCGTTCTCGTGAACGCAAGGGACACGTGCTCCACACAGGTCCGTGGAGAGATGGTAATGAAGGCTGAGAAATTTATGAACGTCCAGAAACTGCTGGGTCCTGGAAGCAGGCACGCGTTTCCAGCCGTGTGTGCAGAGAGCAAGCAGGCTGGCGGTGCCTGGCTGGGGAGGGTGTGACTTGCTGGCGCCCCCACTGCCCCCACCCCACTCACCGCTGTACCCGCCTCTGGGCCCTGGGGTCCCCGCCAGGCTCAGCCCCGAACCCCAGCCTCTCTCACCCCAGGAAGACGATGATGAAGTCCAGCACGTTCCAGCCGCTGCGCAGGTAGGCATCCTGGTGGAACAGGAAGCCGTAGGCAATGATCTTCATGGCGGCCTCGATGGAGAAGACGATGAGGAAGAAGTATTCCAGCTTCTCCTGCGGGGCGAGGGGGTGACATCAGGGCTCGGCCGCCTCGGGCGTCCTGCCCCGCTACCCTACCACTGGGGTCCCTCCCTCCCGCAGGGCCCCTCCCCAGGGGCCCACACCAGGCCCTGGGGCCGCCTCTGACTTCCTCTGTTCCTCCTCCCGTATCCCCAGCTGCAAAAGCCACAGGTGTTGCTATCTGGTTCCTTTCCTGTCTTACTCACTAAAATATAGGCAGTGTTGATTTTTTGCTCTTTTATTTTTTGGCCACGCTGCCTTGTGGAATCTTTGTTCAAGGACCAGAGATCAAAACGACGACCCCTGCCGTGGAGGGGCAGAGTCAACCACTGGGCCACCAGGAAAGTTCCTCTTTTTTCACAAAATGACTCTGCATCTCCAGGCTAGGATGGGATGAATGGATGAACAGGCTGTACAGCCGCCGGATGAAGGCCCCAGGTGGCTCCTGTGTGGGCGTCTTCTCCCTCATCCCAAGGACTCACGGGAAGAGGGTTGGGGAGCACTCACTAGGGTTCCAGAGGGGCCTTCCAGGCTGGTCAGAGCCTTCCCTTTCATCCACTTTCTGTGACCCCCTCCGCCCAGCCCGCGTGCCCACATCCAAAGCTGACAGGCACCACTTGGCAGGCACAAGTGCCATCACGCAGGGTGGGGGCATTGCGGGGTCACTGCCATGGAGGGGGCCCCAGAGTTCAGGGGCTAAGGCTCCTGGCTCAGCCCCCACCGCCCAGCCCCCAACTGAAGGGGGGCTCCTGTGGGCCTCTCCAGACCCCACCCCACCCCCACCCTGGCCCAGTCACCCCTGGTCCGGGGTCCAGGGGGCAGCTATTTCCAAAGTAGCAGCTCACCCTGTCAGGGCTCCAGGCTGTCACGACTGTCTTCTGAGCCAGGCTTCAAAGCTCTGTACCCGCCCCCGCCCCATGCCTCCCACAGGCTTGACTCCTGGACGGCCCTGCATGAGGAGGCCTGAGCCCTACCACCCACACCTGTGTACCCACGGGTCACCCGCCCCCGCCCGGCCAGCACCCGGCAGAGCCATTGGTACGTTAGGGCCACCCGGTTAGCGGCTCGGACAAGAATTCACTTTTACTTCCAAGAGGGTAGGCTTGGGAGGCAAGGTCCCCAACAGCTCATTCACACGGATCCGGTCTCATAGACCTCCCCATTTAGTATTTAGAGAATTTTCATAAAAGCATGGTTTCCCCTTCTGTCCAGAGGGGGAAACTGAAGCACATGTGGGCTAAGCCTGCTTTCCTTAACTGGCTCCTTATTTCTTCCACCAGCTTGTAAGCCCAAAGCTTTCTCCTTCTTCCAGAAAACGGCACTGTAGGACTGGAATGTAAGGCAGCATCCTACTGAAGGGCTTGTGTAGGGCCTGTGCTTGAGCTAAGTAAGGCAGCCAGGAACTGGGGCCATGGCCCTGGTGGGGGTCACTGTCCAGGGGCCATCCCACGGCTCCCTTCGAGGGTGGGGGCGGCACAGCAGAGCTGAGGGGGATGGGGGCCCCGTCCCCTGCAGGGCAGTCCACTGGGAGTCCGGCAGCCCGAGGGGGCAGAAGGAGCAGTGAGTGAAGTCAAGTCAGCATTTAAACGCTCCAGCGGCTGCTGCCCCAGGGGCAGAAGTGGGCTTAGCGGAGGGAAAACAGGGCCCAGAATAGCTGCAGAGCTCACAGGACAGGCGGCCGGCCACACACCGGCAAGGGAGGGGGGCGCCTGCACCTGCCCCTGCCCATCCTGTTTCCGCTTGGCCACCAGGGAGCTTGTCGAGGCCACGGGTCACTCAGGGTCCGCTGCTGTTAGCTCCGGCCCGACCCTGAAGCGCGTGGAGTTACCAAACTCTGCGTGGGCACCTGTGTGTACATGCGTCCCGCCGAGGCAGGGGGCGGGGCTGGGCCCCTTCCTCCACCACAGGAACGGGGTCACGTGGCGTCACCGCAGCCCCCCGGCCCTGGCTCTCTCCCCGCTGCTCACTAAGCTCCACCCTGGAGGCCACTGAAGGCCCCGGTGGCCAGCCTTCCTGGAGCTCCCTGGCTGCTGGTCCCCCCGCGTCCCCTTCCCTTCGGCCGTGCCTGTGTCCCCCTGCACCGCCCCGCTGGTTCTCACGGAGCCGTGGCCCGCGATCATGTCCGGGGGCGGCCAGGGCTGGGCTCCGTGTGTCCCGCCTCTACCTGAACGCCCCTCCCCAGATCCCGCTCCTCCACGCGGTCCTGGCTAGGCCGATGGCACCAACTTGCTGAGTGGGACTCCCACCTGGCTCTCTCTGGACGCCTCCCACTGCTCTGCCCTGGGCCCCAGCACCTACCATGTCCAAACCTTTCTGCACCCTAACGTTTTCTGACCCGCCTGCCCCCAAACTCACACAACCTGTGCCCCCACACCTTCTAGGCCCATACGACCCCCGGACACTCCCCACGTGACGTCCAGGCCCCTGGATCTCCCGCTGCCCCTGCCCCTCTGCCTGCATCCCCGGGCCCCTCAGCCCAGCAGACCTCGCACCCACTAACAGCCCTCTGAGCCCCTAGGGCGAGCTCCTCCCGTGTGTCCTGCCGTCCCCACAAACACGGGGCCATTCTTCACCACCCCTCTCCAGCAGCCCTGAGACCACATGTGGGGTCCCGAAGCTTGGGGCTGCCCGTGGTTTCTCTGCTGCCAAACAGAAGAGGCAGTGGTCCCCATCAGCAATGGGATTGGGGAGCGCGCACAGGTCACCTTAGGTGGCGTCCCTGAGTCTCTGCTGGTGGGGGGTGAAGGGAGGTTTCGTGGCAGGACTCCACCCCCACCCCCATGCCAGGCACGGCTCCCCCGAAGGCACCGGGGCTCAGGGCTTCTGCCCTTGCTGTTGCTCTGCCGGGACTGTCCTTCTGAGAGAGCCCCACGGCCGCACCCTTCTCTCTCTGGGACCCCAGCTCCAGCATCATCACTGGGGCCCAGGACCCCTCCTCCCCTCCCCCCGCCATCTTCATCCCAGGGTTGGGGTGTTTGTCAGCAGCTGACCCCGCTTGCCACGCCCCGTCTCGTCCTTCCTGACCATCCGCCCGCCTCACTGCACAGCCTGGAGCTGCTGCCTCGCCCCCTGAGTCCAGCACCGGCGTGGGCATTGGTGTCCCCAGCGCTGGCCCTCGGTCCCCACCTGCGGTGGGCGCCATGCAGGCTCCAGAAGCGGCCTTTGGGAACTGTCAGAGCAACATGCACAAACCCCCAGGCACGCGGGTAGGTCGCAGGCCAAGGTGGGCTCACGGAAGCCATGCAGCGAGCCCCGGGGCCAGCCCGCACAGCTTGGCGCTGACAAGGTCCGCGGGGGAGGAGCACCCGTCAGACCACAGAGGACGGGACACTCCAGCCACAGACAGCTCTGGCCTCATAGGTCGTCCGCAAAGCTCCATGCTGGAGTACGTGGGACCGCCTGGCACACAGGAGGGCCTCAAGGAGCGTTTGCTGAATGAATACACAGCAGAAAATCCCATCTCTGATGCCGCACGCCTCAGAGGCCTCGCCATCTCCGTTTCTGAGAGGGGACGCTGGACCGCAGGCTCTGACACCCACGCAGGGAGACAGTGCCCACCCCAGAGCCCCGGCACTGCCCAGGTGAGCACCATGAGCCTGTCTGACCAGGAGCTGAGACTAGCTCCCTGCAACGTGTGCTGAGTCGCTCCAGTCACGTCCGACTCTGTGCGACCCCGTGGACTGCAGCCTGCGAGGCTCCTCTGTCCACGGGATTCTCCAGGCAGGACTACTGGAGCGGGCTGCCATGCCCTCCTCCAGGGCATCTTTCTGACCCAGGGGTCTAACCTGGCTTTCCAGTATTGCAGGCAGATTCTTCCACTGAGCCCCCAGAGAAACCCCTGCAAGGAAGGGCCTTAACTAGCAAAGATCCCTCCACAGACAGGCTGCTCCCTGGGGCTCCAGGACTAGTGTTGGCTGGAGGTGGGCCTGCTCTGTGACCCTGACTCACCTGCTCCTGGGGGCGTTGGAGCCAGACCCCCTGAAGCCCTGGGCTGAGAACAGCGGGGCTCAGACCACACCCCATCCTGCTGCTGCCTCTGTCTCCAAGGGTCAGTCATCCTGGCTCGACTCTCCACACCCTGAGGCCCTGGGCTCCGTGGGGAGGTGGGGGTGGGGCGGGGCTCCCTCTGGAAGTCTGCGGGCCTCAGGCCCCTTGTCTGACCACACTGGGGCCTTCAGGACAGCGGGCCTGGACCCCAGCATCCCTGATGCCAGCGGCCCCTTGGAGGGCTCTGGGCCCTGCGGGGTCCACAGAAAGGCCCCGCAGGCTGGTCCGGGGCAGGGTGATGGAGCTGGGAAGCTCCAGTCACAGCTCCAAAGGCGGCGGGTCCTCCCCCAACCCCCAGGCCTGAGGCTCCTGCCTTAGGGCCCAGGCGCTGGGACCTGTTCAGACACAAATCTTGCTGGGGTGGGCCTGGAGCACTCCACTTTTCCACTCTCAGGCGTTCACTGTTAGGACCATCTGCGTCAACGGGCCGGAGCGGGTTTGGCTGAGAGAGGGAGCCTGCGTGCAGGGGGCGCCGTGGGGTCTCACGGCTGTGCTCGGAGCAGGCCCCCGGGTGCTGCTGCTCCAAGATGCTCCCCACCCCGGGTCCTCCCCGGTCTGCTCCCCAAGCAGACCCTGGGCCCGCTGCCCCGGGGGACAGAGGGGGCAGGTCGGGAGGTTTGTCTCCTAAAGCCCCCTGCTCCAGTGTGTGGGAGGGCTTGAAGTAGGGGGCCCATCTCCCCAGCAAAACAGAGCCTCAGCCCAGGGTTTGGAGGTTCGAGAGCCTGCTTCCTCACAGCACCCTGAGCTGTGGCAGGGTCTGAGGGCACCGGGGGACCCCTGAGACAGCAGGGGTCAGCCCTGCCAAGGACTCCTGCTTCCTGAACTGCCCGCAGGGACAGCAGACAGTGGCCTGGGGAACCACGTGTCTAGAACGCTGCGGCCGCGAGGGTGGATGGGGCTGCTGGGCACTGCCTGAGACCGAGGCCGGGCCACGGAGTGAGTGAGCGGAGACCAAGCACGGTCCGGTTCTGTCCATCCTGGAGGGGTGGGCGTAGGGCCCAGGCAAGGCCGGCTTCTGGGAGCAAAGGGGGTGCCTCTTGGGCACCCCTACTCTGTAGCTTTTCCTGCGCGGATGTGAGGGAGGTGGGGGCGAGGGGGCAAGGCCCTGGCCCACCTGCCCTGGCTCAGCCCCAGGCGTCCCGGGGAGCTGGCCTGTGGCCTGAGGCGCCAGTGCCCGGGAATGCAGGCCTTGGGGTGTGTCTGCAGGACCCCTCAGCCTCCAGGCTGGGAGGAGGGCCTGCTGGCGGGAGGGCAGTGGCTGCATTCACCTTGACGCACCCTCCCGGCATGGACGAGACCTGGGCCTGTCCCCCCTCCCTGGCCTCTGCTTCCCTTCCCAGGAGGGGAGCCAGCTCCTGCGGGGCCCGCGCTGGGTAGGGGGTCAGGAGTGTGTCCAGAGGGGGGTGGCAGGGCTGAGGGCCGCAGGGGGAGCCGGTCACCTGCGGGGGGCAAGAAAGCGAGGCACCCACGTCATGGGCAGGAGACGGGGCCTGGGCCGGTGTGCTGACAGCCGCGCTGCTTCACTGAGCTGGTGTGCCAGGCCCTCCTGTAGTCACACACACACATGTGCACACATGTGCACACGCACACACAGAGACACATACATGTGCACGCATGCACACGCAGGTATGCACATGCACACAGACACACACACACGCACGTCATCCTCACAGGGGCCTGGAAGGGCAGCACTCCTACCCCCACCGAACGGATGAGGAAGCCAAAGCACAGAGGGGTTAAGTAATTTCTCCAGGATCACACAGCGGCTGACTGGCAGGGCCATGATGAGAACCCAGGCCCCGTGACCTCAACCACCACGTCACGCTGGGAGGGGAAAAAATTCACACGGGGACCCCTGGGGGGCTCGTCAGATCCCGTCCTCTGCCCTCCAGGCCTGGGTTCCTCAGGGCTTGGCGGTGGGCTGGGAACACAGGGAGGGGACAGAGAGGGGAGGCGACAGCCACCTCCTCAGCCACCCCCGTGTGGCCGGACAGACACGTTCCCCCCACAGTTCTGGAGGACGGGGATCCCCGCCCCCCGGCTGGGGCTCACAGACTGCAGGGAGCTGCCCCCGAGCCAGACTGGGGCAGGGGCGGCAGGCACTGCAGCTGCCTGAGGCCTGGGCTCTGCCGGGCCCCCGGAGCCAACATCTGGGGCCAGGCGTGCAGGGCAGCTCCGACTCTGTCCACCCACCTCTCGGTGCCCACGCAGCACCTGGGCTGAGAGGGGCACGGAGGAGCGTGGGGAACTCTGAGCCCGTGGCGGGAGAGGGCAGGCATTTCGCCAGACCCCCGAGCAGTAGTCTGGGCTTGGACCCCTGTGCCCGGCTGGCCCGGGGTCTTTGACGGGCAAGGCCAGTGTGGGCCGCTTTCCGGGGAGGTGGGGCGGGCCGAGCGGCAGCGGGCGCATTCCGGACCCTATAAAAAGATGGGAATCTGAGCCCAGGCATGTCAGGGGCCCGACGGCAGGCAGGCGCAGGGCGGGGGTGGGGAGGGCCAGCCCCTCAGCCTCCTGGCTGCCCCAGGCCAGCCTGACCAGCGTCAGCAAACCCTCCAGACCTCGGAAATCGGCACTGGGGCCTTGCTGGAAACTCTGCTAGCAGGCCTGGCCGAGGGCTCTGCCGGGGCCTCCGCCCTTCCTGTCCTGCGGGTGGACGGCTCTTGGTCGGCAGGAGGGGGCTGTCCTGTGCACTGGGGGCGGCGAAGCAGACCCCTGGCCTCTGCCCTGTAGACGCGAGCAGCACACTCAGGACACACGCCCAGGACACACTTGGGACACACGCCTGGGATACACGCTAAGGACACACTCAGGACACATGCTTACACACGCTCAGGACACACGTTCCCGCCAGCCTCTTATCTGTCTCCGAGAGCCCCTCCCCTTCCTACCCTGGAAACCACTGACCTGGGGCTGTCCCTCTGATTCTCAGGATTCTGCCCAGTAGGAGCACAGACTCCTGCCTGATAGAGACCGTCCCTGCTGGACACACGCTGTAGGACGCCAGCCCGCTGTGTGTCTCATCCGGCAACCCTAGCCTGTCATTTTTTCTCCAGGGTCATAGATTGCTGTTTCTCGAATTCTCTTTGAACCAGCTATATTCTGCTTCTTGGCCTCTATGCGTTGAATCAGCCTATGACCTGTGTTCCTTCTCTGTTTTAATCAGTGATGTCTTTACTCTCTGCTTGTGGGCACAGTGACAGATAAGCAGCTAAAGCAATGTTTCCAGCCTGTCCCAGAACTGGTCACTCCGGCCACTGCTGCCGCTGATTTTCCGCGTGGGTCCCGTTGCTCTGGCCCCGGCTGCATGGAGACGCTCCCAAAGGTTTCCTTTCACTAATTCAGTCGGGAGTCCCCCTGGGGCAGGGCCCCTTCAGCCTTCAGGGAGCAGGTGGGCCTTAGAGTGGCAGGGCTGACCTCCTGGGGTCCTGGGCTGTGGCCAGCGCCCTGGGTCCTAGTTGGGCTTCCACCCCCTGCCCTCCCACCGGCCCCAGGATGGCTCAGGGTCTATTCCGTCCTCCTGCTTCCTTGACACACGCTGGCCTGTGTGACCGGTGTCTGCCGTCTGCACTAGGCTGGGGGAGCCCTGGCACAGTCAGTGTGGGTCAGTCCTGCAGGCATAAAGCAGCCTGACCGCCCTCTGGGGGTTGTGGATGTGGGGCCGGAGCTCCGAGCTTCCTCCCTGGCCTGCGTGGCAGCGACTCCACAGTCTAGAGAGAGGGGTCCTGGGAAGGCGCCTCCAGCCCCGCCCGGGACCACTCCCTGGGGAAGCAGAGACCTCCTGCGTCCCCTGCTGATGAGGAGGGAGCCACACGCACTGCCCAACCAAGGGTGCAGGTCTGCTGCAGAGCCCATTGGACGGGCACCGTGCCTCAGTTTACTTGTCTTTAAAACTGTGCCGCCCTGTGGGGCCACGGTGGGCATTCAGGGGGACGAGGCCCTGAGCGTGTCAGAGCAGTGCCCGGCACAGGGCAGGTGCCCAACGGGTGACGACCAGGGAGAAGATGGTGATGGTGGCGTTCGGGGGGAGGCCAGGAAAGCCGTCCAGATAGATCAGATGTTGGAAGAAGGAAAGGGTTAAAGAGGGCGGACACAGATGGTGGGTGGGGTGAAGAGAAAGATTTTGTCTGAGATAATCCTTTGAGTCCAGAACAACCCAGGGCCTCTGTGACTGGGGCTCTGCGGCCGGGAAGCCCCCACAGGGGCACTGAGACTCAGCACAATAAGGCCTCTGTGCTGATAGACGAGGTAGCACAGCCTACAGGCCTTGACTCAGGCAGAGCCTTCTCGGAAGTTCTAACCCCTTTTACAGGGGAGGCGCAGAGAAGCGCAGCAACTCGCCCGAGATCACACAGCTGCAGCCCCAGGGCCCCCTCTCTGAGCCACCATCTGCGTCTCCTGCCTGGCTGAGGCAGGGCCCACATCCCCCCTGCTGGCTGGGATGCCGTAACGGTAGCCGGGACGTGGGCACCGACCCCGCCTTCACGGGTCTCGGACCACGGCGTCTCCCCAGACCTCCTGGCTGTCTCTGGGCCTCGGCCTCCCCTGCTGCTCTGACCCAGGGCTTCCCCCTGATGAAGCGTCATGGGGGCCCCCAGCTCAGCCCGTCAGCCTGGCTGAGAGCTGGTGGGTGGGGCTGGAGTCACCCCGGAGGGGCCCCGGCCTCCTGGGTGGGGGGCTCGTTCCCAGAGCAGGTGTCAGGGCTCCCCTCCCAAGTGAGGGGCCAGCTGCCCAGGGCCGCACGAGGCCCGCCCCCACCAGCCTGCAGTCACCCGGAGTCGGAGAGCCTCTGTGGCCCAGGGCTCCAACCCGCACGTCCAAGGGCAGGAGGGCTCGGGCCGCACCTGCGGGGCCTGGGGAGGCCCTGGCTGTCCCCTCCCCCAGGAACACCTGTGACATCACTGCCCGCTCAACACCCTCCCTGAAACTCCCGCCTCCCCTCCCCAACACCATCCCATGCCAATCAGGCGCTGGGTCCACGGAGCCCACCTCCTAACCAGCCCCCTCCACCGTCTCCAAGGCCTCTGTTCACCAGACACAGCGTTGCTGCCCCCACCCCCAGCCCACTCTCCGAGGCGCCTGAGAGCCACTCCGACCCCAGCTCACGTCTCCACCTCGTGCCCCCCGCCCTGTGTCCGCATGGCCCTCGCCTGAGGCCCCCTCCCCGCAGGCCCTGGCGCCCCTCTGGACCACTCCAGGACTGGCACGCCCGGGGACGGGGCGCGTTCGGGCCTGGCCCAGGACCAGCGCCGTTGAAGGTGTTGGGACGCCTTCCTGCCACCGCACTCCCCCTGGCAGCCTCTCCTGGTGGGCTACGGCCTGTCTAATGTGGGCGGGTGCAGACCCACCCAGGCACCCCCCAACCCCATGACCCAGCTGCACCCTGGCCTGAGCTGGGTGTGGACCTGGGCGTCCCCCTGCACACAGGCCCGCTGCCTCCGCCTGACGGGGACAGGCCTCCCCCAGGGGTACGCTGAGCACTGGAGGGTGGGGACTGGACCTTGCCGGGCGCCACTGACCGGACCACGGCACAGGCAGCCCTGGCTGGAGACAGCTGTCCGGACACACCGCATGGCACATGGGCATAAACCTGACCCTCCCAGGACCTGGGGCAGGTCCTGCCAGGAGGCCCAGGGCCCCAGCGGTCGGGGCCTGAGCTGAGAGTGTGTCCTCCGAGGCAGGGAAGGCGGGGAGGTGGCAGAAAGCGGGACCGTGAGTGAGCCACTGCCCCAGTTCCCGGCCGTGCACCTGCCCCTGCAGGGCCCCCCTTACAAAACACAGAGACAAGACGGTGAGATTTGCTGCCGCCACGACTGCAGAGCGTTGTCCCGAGCACGGCGCCCACCCGAGCAGGCCACACTCCGGGAGGCCGCCTCTGCGCTCCCGGCCCAGGCCAGACCTGCCACCCTCTGGGGCCTCCCTGACCCCGTGGCTCACCCAGGTTTTCCTCCAGGACAGCATGCTCACGCCCTCCCGACCCTGCGCGCGTCCTCTTCCTTTACTGCTTGCCTGATGCACTGGACTGACCTCTGTGCAGACGGGAACTCCGGTCCACAAGGCCAACCCCCATGGGTGCCGGGGACGGAACTCTCGACAAGTGTTTGTTACATGAACAAGAGAGTGAACGGTGGTCCGGGCGCCTCCCTTCTCCCAACCATGGCTCTGCTGGATGGCTGGAGGTGGCAGACGGGAGATCTCTGGCCTTCCTCAAGTTCTTGTAAGGCAGCCAATCGTGGGAAGAAGAGAAAAAGACCCCTGATCCCTCCCCATTGCTCTGCCCACCCTCATTTCCCTTTCACCGGTTTTTGGGACGATAAACATAATGGACAAGGGGGAGGCGGGAGGCCTCAGTGGGGAGCTGGCCGTGTGAGCGGGGAGCCAGCCGTGGGAGCCGTGGGAGCGGGAGCCGTGGGAGCCGCGTGAGTGGGGAGCCGGCTGTGTGAGCGGGGAGCCGTGTGAGCAGGGAGCCGTGTGAGCCGTGTAAGCCGTGCGAGCGGGGAGCCGTGTGAGCAGGGAGCCGTGGGAGTGGGAGCCAGCCTCAGCGTTGCACCCCCCACCCCCGCCCCGGGCCCTCACAGTGGGGGTCCCTCACAGAGGAGCAGCAGCCTGTCCAGCTCCGACCCTCGCTGTGGCAGTGGCTGTCTGGGAAGGTTTCCCGTGTGGTCCTGCCCGGGGGCACATTGCCTCATCTCTGCAGGCTCTCTCACAGCCCACAGCACTGTCTGGACTTTTTGAGGGGGCTGCTTTGTTTCAAGATGGAAGGCAATGTGCCTGCTAAGATCTCTGACACTCTCCGGAGGATGGAGCGCCTTTCCAAAGCTGTCAACCTCTTAGGGAGTTGAAATGGAACCGATGCCCCCAGACACGAACCCCTGAAGGGCGGGGTGGACGCAGGGCATAGAGAAGGGACCCGTCCCGGGACCCAGGGCTCCGAGGAGCGCCTCCCCACACCTGCCTCCCCCATGTCGGATCCCACTCTCTGCATTTTTGCAATTATAGCCAAGCACATGCTTAGACTCCCAGCTTCTCCCCAACCCGAGATAGATGGATCCCATGGAAAGCAACGCCACGCAGAGGCAGAGACAATGCTGTCCTTCCAGGCCCTGGACACACGCGGCCGGCTTCCTCCTGCCCTCCCCGCAGAGTTAGTGCCCGAAAAGCCTGCTGAAATGAGGGGGCGCACCACCCTGTCCCCGGGAGCCTGGGTGGTAGGTGCCCAGGGCCACGGCCTCCAGTGGCTTTCCCGGGGCCTCCGGGTTGTTGCCACATTGGTGGCACAGCGATTCAGTCAAGTCTGAAAGTCAGAGCCCGAGTCTGAGACTCTCTGGGAAGACAGACATGTGGGGGGACCCTGGGCAGGGTACACAGACCCCCCGGGTCTCAGCTTCCTCGTCTCATAAAGGGTCTAATGACCCCACGGGGGAGGAACTGAGACAATAAAGCATGTTTAGCGCAGAGCTGGGCGTCTAATGAGCACTCGGGCAATGTCAGGTGTTTGACTATGATCTGGTTTTCGGGTAAGTCCATCTTTTATCCTCTCCACGCCTCCGTTTTCTCATCACAGACTGAGGCAGGGTGGAGCAGAACAACCTGACCCTGAAAACCCCCTCCAGCTGCGGCATTCCCTGGCCTGTGGACGTGTTGTGGGTGCTGAGCCGAAGGGAGCGGGGTGCTGGCCCAAACTCCCCCAGAAAAGCAAGCTCCACATAAGCACGTTTCTTCCAAGTCGCACCCAGGGAAGGGCGATCAGCGTTCAGCCCCGTCATCGGCCTCACTAAGCCTCAGTTTCTGCATCTGTCAAACGGGACTGGCTTAGGAGCTGTGGTGCGGAGGACACAGCCCACTCTCACGTGGTGCTCAGCGGTGAGTCCCACGGCCACAGGAGTGGAGCCAGAACCAAGGTCACCTCCAAAGCTGACTGAGGCCCTTTGTAACCTTTGCCAAAGCCCCCTGATCATCACTAACGAGCTTCCTGACTCCAAATTAGGCCAAAACGCTGACCCCGTGCTCACCCTATAGCACCCTGACCAACCGTGCGTGCGCGCGAGCTAAGTTGACTCAGTTGCGTCTGACTCTTTGTGGCTCGCAGACTGTAGCCCACCAGGCTCTTCCGCCCATGGGATTCTCCAGGCGAGATACTGGAGCGGGTTGCCGTGCCCTCCTCCAGGGGAGCTTCCCCACCCAGGGAGGGACCCATGTCCCTTACAGCTCCTGCTTTGGGAGGTGGGTTTTTTACCCCTAGTGCCGCCTGGGAAGTCCACCCTAACCAGTCACCCAGCAGCAACCTGCCAGTAGGAATTTTCTTTTTCTTGAGGCTATAAAAACTGGCTTCTAAACCAGGAAAGCACTGCCTCTCTCAGGCCTGTTAGGAGGTCAGCCCACTGAGCTTGCAGCGCCCCTGTTTTCTCTGATCTTTGTTCTTAGCAAACTCATTCCCTTCTGAAATGCTCCTGAGTCTGGACATTCCTTTCCAGCCCCCGCTTGGACTGCCTCAGCACTTAGCACAGAGCTGGCACAGCGGGTACTTGCTTAGTGCTGGCTGCTGATATGACGGAATCCAGCCCAGCCAGGTTTCCCTGCGGAGCTCAGAGCCGCTCAGCCTGCCCTGCAGGTCTCGGGGACAGGGGTCTCTATCCTCCCAGGGGGGTGGGGGTGAAGCTCCAGCATCCCCCACTGGGCAGCAGGCCAGCAGAGGCAGGACCACACTCTCTTACCAGGCCGAGGTTCAGCCTGTTGTTGTCGTCCTCCGGCATGGGCAGGTACACGGCCAGGGCCACGCAGTTGGCAAAGATGGTGAGTAAGATGATGGTCTCGAAGGGTCTGCGGCGGAGTTAAGGAGAGAGTGAGGCGTGGGACTTGCGGGTGGAGCGGAGAGTGCGCTGGGGGTCTCTGTGGACACCGAGGCCCAGTGACGGGCCCACATCGCACTTCTGCTCCTGGCTGGGGTGCGGGTGGGGACCCTCCTCCATCAGGGGGTTTACTGAGACATTCAGGGACCGCAAGGCGCTGGCTCCCGTCTGGGGCTACTCAGCTCCAGCGCTCAGGGAGTCTTGAGTCCCATCTCAGCCCCTACACCCCCACCTCTCGCCCGGCCACCCACCCCTCTGTCCCTTCGAAGGCGCTACAGTCAGACAGTCCTCCAGGTCTCGGATGAGCAGCCAGGGAGGCTGGACTGGTGCGAGCCGGGTGAGGCCCCCAGGGCAGGACGGGGAGCGGCTGTGCGCCCTGAAACCTGGCCTCTGCGGCCTGAGCAGGGGAGACTGCCCCACGGCAGCTGCACCCCCAGGTCCCAGCACCGCCTGCGCAGGGCGAGCCAGCTGCTTGCCAGAGGGCACCCCCAGGCTCCCTGGACTTGCTGGCGAGCAGTAGGGGCCCTGGGGGAGGCCGCCAGGGGAGGTGAGGGTGGTGGGGACTGAGGGGTGAAGATGGAGGAGCGGAGGTGTGCGTGAGCAGACGGTGGGGATGCACCCTGTGTCCACAGCTCACGGGAAGGCCCCGTGCCCTTCCCAGCCACCTTCCTCGGGTTTGGGGAGAGGTGGCCTCAGGGCAGAGGCCTGGAGAGGCACCGGGAGACAGGCGAGAGAGGCCCTCGGCCCCCCAGACAGAGCGGGCAGGGGGCCCGGGGTGGGCACAGCAGTGTGGGGGCAGGCCTGGTCCCACCAGGCGCCCCGGTTCCGAGTTCTCTGCCCCTGCAGCTCCCTCACTCTCTTTCTTCTAGGCAACAGCTGGTGGGAGCCCGGTCTTCCAAAGCCCCTCAGAAATATTCCAAATATTCCCAGCCGGTGCGCTCAGCACCCCCACAGGCCTTCCCTCTGCCTTCATATCTGTCCCCCCGGCCCCAGCAAGCCGGGCATTTTCATCATTCTTCCTCCTGGAGCTTATGCCAGCGTGGAGGGGGTCACATCCCTGTGCCCAGGGCGTGCGGCCCAGCTGGGCCTGATGTCTGCACAGAGCTCGGTGCCCACCCCACCGGCCTCCCAGCCCCGCCGGCCCGCGCCACCCTGCCCCATGTCAGGGCCTCCACGCCTTCCAGCACCTTCCAGAGGCGGCCTCGGGGCCCTGCGCCTTGCCCCCAGCCCCCTGTGCCTGCGCCAGGGCTGCCTTCCCCAAAGCCCCCGGCTGCGCCCCCGGGCCCCAGCGCCGGGCCCCCAGAGCCTGTGATCACTGAGCCCCCTCCTCTCCTCCGCGCAGCCCCTGAAGGATACTTCCACTCGACGATGCTGATGCAGGCTTTCCGCACAGGGTTCTGGAGGGTCAAGCAGAACAAGGCCCGGGGCGGCCTGGGCAGGACCTCCGGGACGGGCTTCTTGGCCTGCTTCCTCCGCAGGCCCTCGTCCTGGGCTGGGGCCGGCTCCATGGCTCCCGCGGCCTCGGCCTGTCCTGCTCCCCTACCACTGCCCTGTCCTCCGCACGTCCCAGCGCCCCCGCCTCCTGGACTGGGCAGCCGGGCTGGGGCGCCTGCCCTGCTGAGCCAGCCGGGCGGGGCGGGATCACTCTCCCTGCTCCGGGGGTAAAATTAGCCTCCCCTGGCTCCCTGCTGGCCAGCCCCGGGCTGCACAGCCAGGCAGCTGTCACCCCTCCCCGGCCCAGCCGGCAACATCCCGGTATGTCCCCAAGGAGGCAGGGGGAGGGTCACATGCAGGCCCAGGCTGGAGCGGGGGACAGAGAGCTCAGGAAGTAATCTGGAGCCCCCAGACTCACTGAGCCCACTGAGGGGCCACCAACACCAGCTCCTGGATGTCAAGATTAGTCCCCCTCCCCACCCCAAGTCACCGTCCGGAAAAGGTGCTGGGTGGCCCGGCTCAGTAGGAGGCCACAGCCCTCCCTGCCATCTCCACCCGCAGCCGTCTGGCCAAGACCCTCCACTCTCACCCCCACGCCCCGGGGTGGGGGGCTCCTGGGTGTGCACAGCTTTGTTCCCCACCTCACCCCACCGCCCCTAACTGTGCAAGGGGCAGGTGTCTGCCCCTGGGACTCTGCCCCTGGCAGGTACTGAGCTCTGTGTGAACGTCAGCTGAATGCATAAGCGAACAGAACACCCCACACCCCCCGCAGGCAAGTGCTCTGAGTGGAAGGAGACTGGGTGGCCAGGGGAAAGAGGTGGACAATGACCCGGAACCAGAGCCCAGCGTCTTTATTTAGCCCCTTGGTGCAAACACGGCACACACACCCACACGGCCTGCGTGCCACAGAGCGCAGGATGAGGGGAAGCAGGCCCTCCCGACCTGGGGAAGGAAAAGGCCACGCTGCAGGCTGGGGGCTGGGGGCTGGGGGCCTTGGGTCCTCCAGTAAGGAAGCCAGGGAGCAGCACGGACCACACATCCTCCCCCGGCCACCCCTCCCTGGGCTGGGTGCAAGCTGCCTGGCCTGCAGCTCACCCTCTGGGTGGCCCTGGGAGGCGGGCTGGCACGCTCCCAAAGAGACGCTGGTGTCTGAGGCCATCTCCTGGAGAGTCCAGGCGAGGCCCACCCATCAAAGCAGGCTTGCCTTCTGGGCTGCGCTTGTGGCCCCGGGGGTTACAGATCAGGGCTGCAGTGGCCGAGTACACACCGGAACCTGGGCTTAGACCTGTTCCCGCGCGGGGCTGAGGCCAAGCCGGAGCCCGACCCCGGGGTGGCCTCTCTCGTGCCCCGTGTCCGCCGGCTGTAAGGGCCGGGGCCGGGGTGGCGCTGGCGCAGGGAGGATGCGGCGGACCCTGGGGCGTCGGTCGGCGGGGACCCCGGGGACCCGGAGCCCCCCGAGCCCGGGCGGCCCCAGCCTGCTCAGTGGCTGCACTCCTCCGACTCGCCGCAGGAGGGCTCGGCCGAGCCGGGCGCCAGGGAGGGCGCCGCCTGGGGCTCGCGGGGCGGGGCGTCGTCGGGGGCGGCGCTCAGCAGCTCCTGCAGATGCCTGATGTAGCGGATGGCGGCGCGCAGCGTCTCCACCTTGCTGAGCCGCTTCTCGGCCAGGGCGCCGGGCAGGTGGCCGCGGAGGCGCGCGTAGCCCTCGTTGACGCAGCGGACGCGCTGGCGCTCGCGCTCATTGCGCTTCTGGATGAAGGCGGGCTCGAAGGGGTAGTCGCAGGCGCCCAGGGCGCCAGGGAAGGGCGCGCCCGGGAAGGCGGCCGCGTACGCATCGCAGTAGGGCGGCCCAGCGGCGCCCGGGTAGAGCAGGAAGGGCACGGTGCCCAGGGGCTCGGCTCCGGCCGGGGGCGCCGGCCTCGGAGGGGGCCCGATGCCCAGAGGCAGGCACCCGGGGGCCGCTGCGGGCCGGCGGGCAGCCAGAGCCCGGCAGAAGTCGTCGTTCATGGTGCCGTGCGGAGCCGGACCGAGCGAGCCCCGAGTCGCCCCGGCTCGGGGTCTGCGCGCCCTACGCGCGGGGCGAGTCACATCGCCGGCAGCGGCTCGGGGCGCACGGACTGGTCAGCGCTTCTTTCTGCTCTCGGGGGAAGCTCCGAGGTCCCCCTAAGGCGCGCCATCGCGGTGGACTGGGCGGCCGCGCAGAGGCGGGATCCCGGGCCGGGCACGGGCCTTCCCAGGGGCGCAGCCCTGTGGCTCTGGCGGCCTGCGCTGGGCTCTTGGTCCTCGCCGCCCTCGGGGACCGTGGCCTGCTGCCTGGAGTGCGCCGTGCCGCAGAGGCTCCCGGGGAACTCTCTAAAGAAGAGAGTGGACACGTCAGTTAGAAAAGGGCTTTCTTTGGGGGCTCTTTTGTGCCCCCCCTCACCCCCGCGACCCTCCAAGGCAATTGTAAGCATCAGGGGCGGAGGCGGTGGGCTGCTGAAGACACTTGCGGAGCAGGGTTTGGACCCCCCGTTCACCCTTTCTTGCTGGGGTGACCTCTCTGAGCCACGGTTTCCAGTAGGGAGAGATTTAAAGCATCCTTCCCAGGAGAATAACGCTGTATAAGGACCAAGCAGGAAAAGAAATACACCCGAAGACACCCCCTCCAGGGCCTGCCTTATAAGAGTGCCCAGCCATGTCCTCTCCGCTGAGAGTGAGCGGCACACCTGGTCACTCCCACCTGCGGGGCCTCACACCTGGAGGCCCCCAGCCTGGGGGAGGGTTGGGGGGCTGGGGGGGGGCGGAGAAGGGGGTCATGAGCCTGCTCCGGCCCCCTGGGTTTGTCCCTCCTGCCTTGGAGTGCGCAGAGCCTGGCAGCCCAGTCTGCACAGGTAAGTTCTTGTTGAATAACTGACAGGGTGGATGAGACAGGAAGCTGGGCTGGTCGCAGGACTGTTACACACAGCCTTTCCCAGACTCCGGGGCGCTGTTGCTTTAGAAATGATTGCCCTGGGCTGCATTTAGGGGCTACCACCCCCTCCGCAGCCCCCTCACCCGCGGTTACCAGATCCCGCTCTGCCGTCACTGACCCACCCTCCCCCTGTGTGTCTGCGTGCCCCGCTGGTACCCTCTGCTCCGTCACGTGCTCTGTTATTGTGCCCTACCCACTGGAGACCTCAGGGTCCCGCCACCCCCGGGGGCAGTGATGGGGCAGCAGGGTCCAGAAGCTGGGCAGGCCTTCTGTGTGACAGAGGGCTGGCTCTGTCCCCAGCCGGGGACGCAGCTCAGACCCCCGAGAGGCCCCCGCACCTTCTCATCACTCCCTCCTCCAGCTCCCAGGCTGGGCCCAGCTAGCTCCGCTCTCTGCAGAGGGGCACTGGGGAGTCAACAGTCCCCTAAGCACCTGCTCTCGAAACAGCGTATGAGGCTTCGGGACAAAACCACACACTCCTTCGCCACTCCATGGCCTCCAAGGGACCCCCTTGGGAGAGAAGTTTCCAAGGGATGGTTCCAGACAGTCTCTCCCAAACAGCCCCTTCACTCCATCAGGACCAGTCTCCCCTGACACTCTGCCTGCTCCTGACCTCACCCCTCGGCTGACACAGACCCGGCCGGTCGTGGCCCCTTTGCTTCCCAGTCCTGCCTGTGCTGACTGTCTGAATTCGCCATCCCCCGACATGGGCATTCGAGGCTGTGGGCTCTGTGTCTTCAGCCAGACAGTAAGCTGCCAGAGGGCAGGGATTTCTCTCATTCTTAGCTAGTGCCCCTTAGTCCCTTGCCAGGGCTGGCATGGAAGGGGTGCTCAGAATTATCTGCAATCCATCCTCTTGTTTTATAAAAATACGAGACCCAGACTGCCCTCTCGCATGTGATCCCTGCCTATTCAAATTCAATTTATTTGAATATAATTTGGTAGAGGTCAGAAATTTATTTACATCTACATGCGAAGAGTTGACTCATTGGAAAAGACTCTGATGCTGGGAAGGATTGGGGGCAGGAGGAGAAGGGGACGACAGAGGATGAGATGGCTGGATGGCATCACTGACTCGATGGACGTGAGTCTGAGTGAACTCCGGGAGTGGGTGATGGACAGGGAGGCCTGGCGTGCTGCAGTCCATGCGGTCGCAAAGAGTCAGACACGACTGAGCGACTGAACTGACCGACTGGTAACGTGGCAGTGAGCTCAGGTGAGGCCACGGCTGCAGGTGAACTGTGATCTGGGTTTTCCTCTGTGGAATGCTCTACTCTGGCGAGGAGCAGAAGGATGTAGGGTGTAGGTTATCCTCAAGAGGGCGTCTGTGCATGGGACTGCCCTGGGAACTGGGATGCAGCCGTGCACAAAACACGTAGTGAAATAGTAACAATAACAGCTGCCACTACTACCCTCGATGTGCGGCTTCGCGACGAGTGCTGTCAGTGAAGCGTCACTTTTATTCCTATGCCAGTCTTCTGAGGTGGTGGTCCAGTTGCTAAGTCCTGTGTCCCACTCTCGCGACCTCAAGGACTGTGGCCCTCCAGGCCCCTCTGTCCATGGGATTCTCCAGGCAAGAACACCGGAGTGGTTGCCTTTCTCTTCTCTAGGGGATCTTCCCCACCCAGGGATGGAGCTCAGGTCTCCTGCATTGCAGGCTGATGCTTTACTGGCTGAGCTACCAGGGACGCTCATTTAATCCGGTTTAGAGGTGAGCAAGCCCAGGCTCATACAGGTGAAGTGACTTACCCAAGATTCCACAGTCAGGGATCTCATGAACTGTCACCCCCATCCGTCTCCCCCCACCCCAGCTCCCCCTCTATTTCTCCTAGAGTTTCCCATTGCAATCAGAAGGGCGGTGCTGACCTAACACGGTGCTCTTGCTAATCTGTGCTTCCTGTTGCAGGGGCTGTTCTACTGAAGGTTCGGGTGAGGGCGCTGTTTGAGCTCCTGCCAGGTCAGAGTCGTGCCAGAGGTCCCCGGGTGGTCCTGGGAAGATAATGCCCCTTGAGGGTGCTCTAAGGAGGATGGCCGCGGGAGGGGAGGACCAGGCGGAGAGTCAAGTACGTGGAGCTGTACCCCCGGGAACCCGGCGAGGAGGCCCTTGCCTGAGCTTAAGAACTCCAGAACGGGGCTCCTCCTCCATCCGCAGAACCCCAGCGGGATCTGACCGGCGGCTGGGGACCAGTCCTTGGCCTCTGCTCCCTGACTGGGCAGGACCAGTGTCAACAGCGACACCGTGTGGCGGTGAGGAGCAATAGCAGCTGCAGTTTGCGGAAATTCAAGGTCAGGAATCCACTAGGACTCCCCCGACCTGAGTTCCCCAGGGCTTTTGGAAAATTCAGCTTAAGGGAGGATCCCCAAAAAGAACCACGAGGTTTTCCATTAACCTCCCAGAGGGGGTGGGTCAGCTCCCATCAGTTAACTGTTCATTACATACAGATACAGAAAAGATGTGTCATTAAACATATTTTGGATTTTGAACAAAAAACCTGCAGATTGTGTCAGTATGAATCAACTTACTAGCTAAGAGCGTGCTTCTGAAATAGTGTGTGTGGGGCTGTCCCCACCCACGAGGCACTGGAGGCTAGGGCTTGAAGCCTCACTCTCCACCCTTCTGGGGACCTGGCTCCTCGCGGGCAGGGCTCCTTGCCCTGGGCGCTGGTCAGGCAGCCGCCAGTGGGGTCTCCTGGGCTCCCTTCCCGCGTCCTTGCTGCTCGCAATTCCGCATCAGGTGCATTTGGGGGGGGGGGGGGGGGGGGGGGGGGGGGGGGGGGGGGGGG
>NW_024070205.1:1258221-1306306 GCF_014754425.2 Oryx dammah | reverse complement strand
CCCCCCGCTAGCTTCTTGTCTGCATCCTGCTCTCCCTGCCAGAGGCTCTCCCTGCCCGAGGCTCTCCCTGCCCACCCCCGCCCCCGCCCCCGCCCACGGCGCATCGTCTCAGCTCCTTGTTGACGGCTACCGGAGCACAGCCTGCCCACCCGGGTCCTCCCTCTCCAAGGCGTCCACTGTTGCCTGGCCCCCACCCCCTTCCCCCAGCCCTCTGCTCTTCCTTTCCTGTAAGGAAGCCAAGCACTTGGAGAGACAGCATGCGTGGGCTTTGCCTCAGCGGAGGTGTCTGCTGAGGGCTCTCCCCAGAGTGCTCCGCGGTCAGACACTGAGAAGGAGCCCCTCCATCCTGTCCTGGAGACGCGTCCCAGAGAAAGGCCGCCAGTGGAGAGCTGCTTCCCTTTAACCCAGAGACCCCCAGTGGGCCTCTCAAACCCCCAGTGGGCCTTCACCAGGCTCTGTTCAGGGTGATACGTGAGGCCGCTAGAGAGCCCTCCCAGGCTGTAGACAGTAAGTGCAAGAACTCGTCTTCGCTTCATCTTTGACACGCACAGTACCTGCTGCAGAGATGTTTGCTGGTTGTCATGGGTAGCCCTGGGGAGGGATGACCCATCCTGATCAAGCCAAGGGGCTGTGAGCTTTGAGCGGGCTGGGCCGTCTACAGGGCAGATAACCCAGTTTCACCTTTCCAGCCTCTCTCGCTGTCTGCGTCTGTCTGCGCCAGGACTGGAGCCAGAGGTGGGGGGCTGAGGGCAGAAATGTGTCACTTCAGACCCAGAGCGGGCCCAGAAGTGGGCTTTGGAGGGGGCGAGCTCTCCGACCCCTCTGCCTCTCCTGCCTTTCGGGGGTTCCTACGGCAGATCATGCTTGATGGAGCGTGTTGGCACCTTCACGAAGATGTCTTTCAGAGCCTCCCCTGCCCCTGGTGCCCTGAACTGGGAGAATCTGTAAGGAAGCCAAGGACTTGGAGTGCCAGAGCTTTCCCCAGAGTGCTCCGCGGTCAGACACGTTGAGAACCGAGCCCCTCCATCCTGTCCTGGAGACTCGAACCAGAGAAAGGCCCTCAGTGGAGAGAGCTGCCTGCATTTAACTCAGAAACCCCCAGTGGGCCTCTAAAGCCTCCTAACATTGGGTAGAATACATTTCAGGGAATGTCACCTTAAAATCTCCAGCACAAGCAAATGCTTTTTCTTTTTTTAAATAAGAAAAGTCATAGTCTCCCTGGGGAGTCTGTCTGATAGCTGGTAATTATTTCTAGGAGGATCACCCCACTTCTCACCCCAATATTCAACAAGCTCAACTCAACAATGATCATTTCAGAATCTCCAAGATACTCTGGATCTGACCAAGGAGAAGGGGCGACAGACCTGGTGACCAGGAGCCCAGGAGTGCCCTTGAGGCTAGAGAGTGACGCCCTGTTCCCCGGGCAGCTGCAGGGCTCGGGTGCCTGATTTGAACCCCTGTGCCCCGCTGGCGTGTGATGAACAAGCGAGGCAGTGCTGTTTGTGAGCCCCCCCAGCCCAGAGCCCCCCATGCTACCCTCCTCGTCACGGGTTTGCCCCAGGCTGCCGCCTGCTGCCACTTCTGGAGAGGAGCCTTGCAGAGCCCTGAGCGGGCGCCCTGCTGGGACTCTGGAAGGGAGAGGAGAGCACAGAAGGAAGGCCATGGGCGGGGCCCTTCCGAGGCTGGCCTCGTGGGCACCCTGCTCTCTTTGGCCCGGAGCCCTCAGCCTGTTACAGAGGAGGAGCTGGCGGCTCAGAGAGGCTGCGGGAGCGCTCGGGTCACACAGCGGGGGTCGGCTCACCAGGCTCTGTCCAGGCTGAGGCCTGAGGACCTTCTTAGCCACGCAGGGGCGCCCCACTCTTGAGGGAAGAGTCGTCATCTTTACAGGATTTCGTGGGGGCCAGCGTTGGCGGAGGGGCTCATCCTTCCCAACTGCCTGACTGTATCCAGCATTTATGACGCTGGGGAGTCACAGGGGCTGATTTTGAAGGCAGCCGCCCCCAGCCCCCAGGAGGAATATTGGGCTCCCGGGAACAGCTCACAGCCCAGGAGCCCCAGGTGAGGGGCAGCCCCACAAGGGGAAGGCGAGGCTGCAGGCTGGACCTCCCGAACTGGGTCCTAACTCTGCCTGACTGCTGAGGGAGCCACTGCACAGGCCTCAGTTTGCACACCTGCGGAATGGGGGCACTGACGCCTCAGCCGTCCGTGAGTCCCGTGCCAGGGATCCCTGGCAGCTGGTACTGGTAGCATGGCCGGCCCGGCCCTGGGAGGACCCCCGGAGCACTAAGATCCTGGGATGTGGTTCTGGCGGGCCTGAGGCAACAGGTGCCACCCCCACCCAGCACCGCGTCCAGCGGCTCCCAGAGCCACATCTGTCCTGGGGATCGTCCAGAGGGGAGACTCTGTACACGAGGGCCTGGCCCCTTTCTCAGGTCTTGGAAGGACTAGGGTAACTGCGTTCACATACGTCTCTGAAGAAGGTGAACGCGCTCGGTGTACACCTCCCGCAGGGGGATTCACGCTCCAAACTCCCCTGACCCCCTTCTGGGACGCTCACAGGGGACCACCTGGACTGCTGTGCCCGGGGAGGCGGTGGACAAGGCAGGGCTGTGCCTTGCATTTCACTTCTGCTCTGAGCATGCTCCCTACAGCCCTGGGGGGCCCGTGGCCCCTTGTTACCGATAAGGACTCGGAGGCCCACGGAGGTCACACAGCGGCCCAGGGTCACACAGCGGCCCAGGGCAGAGCGGAGATCCACCCCCAGGCCGGGGCTCCTGAGTAGACACTGCTCACTGCATGCATCGGAGAGGTAAGAGCCAAAGGAGGCGAGGAGCAAGTGAAGACACAGGGCGGTGTCCTCCGTGTGGGGTGCTCTCCTCAGTGACGCCTGTGCGTGAACACACCAGCACACGCGTGCACACGTGTGCACAGTCACTGAACGCTCCAAGCAGGACGATCGTCACCCTTGCTTTACAGGTAGGAAAGCTGAGGCATGGAGAGGTAAAGTAACTTTCCTAGGGTCACACAGCTGATGGATGTTGAATGTGGCATCCGAGAGAAACTGGCGTACACCTTGGGGCTGGCCAGGCATCCTCAGGCTGCCAGGAACGAGTGTTTCTTAACAGCCCGAGGAGAGGAGAACCTGAGATGCAGGAGGAAGGGGTTCAGGAGGCTGTGCGGCAGCCCCATCCCAACCCTTGCCCTGGCTGTAAGTTACACACAAAGTGGGGGTGGGGAGGGGCTGCAGAAGAAGCCAGGACGTCTGGACACGTAGCCCGGAGCCCCCGAAGTGCTAATGCGACAAGCCTCACCAGGATAAAGTGGTCCTTCAGCAGACTCCAGAGAGCGTGTGGGTAGCAAGAGCTCAGAGACGCCCAAAGCCTCGTGGGAGTGGATGGGGCTGGGGTTGCAGGCGGGGGGCTGGGAGAGGGAAGCAAAGGCGGGACCCTGGCTACAAAGTCAGTGGGCACGCGAGGTCCAGCCAGCCGGAGGGATGCATGCTGCTGCCCACTGCACGTCCCATGAGGCCCTCCAGTCACTGCCGGCACAGGGCTCACCCTCCAGGGGGCTCAGGGCATTTGGGATTAGTCAGGGCTGATACCAGGGAGAAGAGAGAGGAAGGGGAATCGCCCTCCAGGGGCCGTAAAGGCACCATAAGCCTAAACCGGGCGGCTCTGCGGGGGATGCTATCTGACCCGGCAACCAGTCGCCCGGAGTTGGGGGCAGCCCAGAAGCCTCCAGCCCCGCGGGCTGCCTGCCAGGCCAGCAGCGCACCCATCTCCCACCAGGGCTGCTGCCCCAGCCCCATGCCAACCCCAGGTGCCCGAGGCCCCGGCCATCGCAGACTCGGAGAAGGAAGCTCTGCTCCCTTCACCGCACAAGGGAGCCTCCCTTCTAGGTGGCTGGGGTCACGTGGGAAAAAACCTTCGGGGGCCACAGAATAGAAATTCAAGATTTCCTGGGCCACCCCCACCCCGCCGCCTGGATCCGGGGTATCTATCAGTGGGAGGTGACGCCAGGCCGCAGGCCGCTGGGAACACAGCGCCGTGGCCTGGGTCTGCAGGGAGAAGCGCGCTCCCCCGGGTCACACGCATGCCCCGCCGCCCTGGGCCATCCGCACGCCCCTATGAGGAAGGGTCCTCGCCCTGAGTCCCTGGGAGGACGTGGGCTGGCAGGCACCCCCGGGTCCATCTCCTGTGGGTTCAGGACAGCCCACGGCCCTCCTTTCTGTCTCAGGACGTTCCCACGTTTTAGAGAGTATTGGAGCTCTCTGCGTCCGGTCAAAACGTGATTACAACCACAGCCTCTACGGTCCCTTCCAACCAGGACCTGGAGCCTGCCTGGCCCTCCGCTGTGGGGTGGCACTGCCCTGGGGGACCCCGAGAGGAAGCATCTCGGCGCTGCCTGCCTGCACACCCGCCCGGGCGCACTCCTCTGCACTCAGCTCCCTCTTCCAGAGCTCGCTGTAACCACTGCTTGCTCGGGCTGCACGACCCTGTGTCTGCTGCCCTGCGGCCCCCTCTCTCCTCCCCGTCTCCCCTCTCAGCTGGGCAGCTCCCCTCCTGGGGCGCCTCCAACCCCTGGCCACCCACCCCCCTGCAGACAGTCTGGGTCTCTCCGTGTCCACAACGCCCCCACCCTCTCCTGCCCTCTGCTTTCTCCTTCTCCCTGCACCCTCAGGCCTGTGCCTCTGGGGACACTCTCCCTGGGGGGCTCCGGCCTGCTGTCCCCGTATTGCCTGTGTGCCTCGCTCCCCCAGGAGGCCCGTGCCTGCCGCGTCCCAGCCACCTCCTGCAGGGCGGGCCCCTCTCCTGGTCCCCAGGGGTGCCCGCGTGTGTGATCACACGTGAGTGCCCCAGACTGATCCAAGCAGGTGCTCTCACAGGCCACATCTGCCATCTAATGTCCGCGCAGAGCAGCTCTGCAGAGGCCCTGGGCCGAAAATGTGAAACTTTTCTATGCAGAGGCTTCCCTCAGCGGCAGGGTAAAAAGCCTGGGCCCTGAATGCAGGGATCTTGGGGGTTGAACGGGGACAGACCTCAGCTGACTTGACAGGGAGCCCTCACAGGGCTCCTGCCATGTGCTTGAAACTATTTAACGCCTAGAGGTGACTTTTCATCCCCATTTTGCAGATGGAGAAACCGAGGCTCAGAGAGCTTCCATGAGCTTAAGCAAGCCCACGCTTGCACGAGCGGCAGGATGGAGAACGCGATGGAAGCACTTCTCAGCCCTCGTTCTGTGCTGGACATGAGTGTGACCTCTTGGCTCGTCTGACCCTCACCGCAGTGCGACGAGGCAGGTACCATTTAACAGGTGATGGGGGAAGCCAGCCCAGCCGGCGCCCTGTGGTCCCTCAGCCCCTAAGAGACAGGGCTGTGATGAGACCCCGCCAGCCTGCCGCACCGCCGTCTGCAGCCCCGGGCCCAGCCTCCCCCGGCCCTTACCCCTCACCTGCAGCTCCTTTCCAGGACGCCTCCCAGGATGACCTTCACCCAGAAGGTCCACACGTCCGTCTCGGGGGACTGGCGGGCAGCGGGCAGTGGCCCCGAGGGTGAGCGCACGGACGAACCCCACTGGCAGTGATGCCCCCAGCCGCACGGCTGGCCCGTCTGCTGCCCTCGGTGTGGGCGCCTGCCCTGCCCACAGGTGGCTGAGTGTCCCCGGCTGGGTACCAGGAGGCCGTTCCCTCTGGGCTGCTCCCAGCTCGGTGGCTCTGCTGCGGGACGGGGACCAGTTCTCCGGAAGGGCCCGCCGGCCCCTGCTGCGTCCTCGGCTGCCTCTGGCTGGCTCCCCGCCCGGCTCGGGAGCCAGGTACACTCTACCCGACTAAGCTTCAAACGGCGACACACCCAGAAGGGGAGGGCGGGGGGCGGGCTGGGGGCGCCTCTGATCTGGGATGGGCCCCGGGTGGGGGGAGAGGGGGCTGCCCCGCCTCCAATGATTGGCTCCCGCGTTCCAGGGACACACACACAGCCCCGGCCCGAGCCCAGAGCTTTGGGGACGCTGTCCTCCAGGGCTGCCCGCCCAGGACCGAGGGAAGGACGATGCAGCTGGCCCACGGCTGGAGAGCCTCTCCACCAGGCACCTGTGCAGCACGGGGCCGTGGACTGGGGCTCAGGGAGCGCCTGGCTGGGGACCCGGGAGGACGCAGGGCCTCCCTTGGGGAAGTCCTCGCGCTTAGGGGAAGACAGCCCTGTCTCCAGGGGGACTGCAGCAAGACCAGTTTGGGTGGGTGGTCACTGGGCACCCCCGGGGCTGACCGGGAGCTAGGACAGTGGCCCCTCCAGGGATGCAGCTCCAGGGCTGGGGACTGCCCAGCACCCTGCCAGGACTCCCAGGCACCAAGTCGGCGGGGCTCTTGGAGGCCACCCAGGCCGCCCTCCTTGGTGGTCAGTGGAGGAAGCTGGCACCCAGAGTGGACAGACGTGGTCTAGGCCAGGCTGGTGTGGCTTTGGGCCTGAGAGCCCAGCCCTGACACGAAGCCCACTGCCCTGGGGGAGATGGGGGGAGGGAGCCCCGAGTTCCGGCCCCTCCTTGTCACCTCACCCCAGGCTGAGCCCCAAGCTGCTTCCCTGTGGATGGGCTTGCAGCACCCTGGAGCCACAGTGGGGAGACATGCCTCACATTTGGTGTAGACACAAATCACGCCCACTGGGCACTTACACACTCACCTGTGACACGAGTTCCTCTTCCTGTTCTTCCAGCTGAGGAAACAGACACAGATCTTCCCCAGGCCATGCAGCCGGGAGGGTCAGCGGTGGGCCCGGACCCAGGCAGTCTGGCCCGGTGCCGCCAGACCTGGCTACTACACGACAAATCCTCTCCCGACTGGGGAAGTCCGGGGTTTCTGCGTCAGGGTCCGTGCGGAGACTGGTCTGAGCCCCGCTGCAGCGTCCAGCCAACAGAGCTGGACGAGACGCCCTCCTGGTACTCTGTCACCCACTAGGCCAACGGGCAGACAGCAGTCAAGAGGTGTCAGAGCCGATGGCGGCCCGGAAGCCAACTGGTGCGGGGATCCTGAGCTGGCGGGGCTGCACGTTGCTGCTTCCAGAATTTCTGAGCGCCTGACACTCCCCTTACACGTGCCCACCAGCCCCCTTTCACACACGCTTCACGCTGACATTCACAAAGTCATGCAGTTCGTGCTGACGATGTTTTGACCTAATTTACTAACATGACCACATAACTGCTAGGGTAGAAAGCGCTCTCCCGGGCACCACCTGGAGTCACCTCGCTCGAGCGGTGGCACTCGGGGAACCAGGGGCTGGCTCCGGGTCCCCCCGTCTGTCTGGAGGGCACGTCTGCGCCGGTCACGTGCAAGTTCGGCGGGCCGGGCCAAGCTCCTGACGCCCGGGGGAGCCTCACCCACAGTGCCACCCGGATGTAGGAGTCCCTCAGGTCAGCCCGATTGCAGCCACGCGCTCTGCACCCAGGGGAGGGCCGCAGCGTCCCCGCCTCCCAGGAAGTTCAGAGCTCCCACAGGTGGGCCAGCGACGGGCCAGGGTCTCTGGAGCCCTAGGCCCTGATCTCTCAGCGAGGATGGCCCTCTGGCAGGCATAGGCCCTGCCTGGCTGGGCGGGGGGGGCTTGCTATCTTAGGGACGCCGTGAGTGCAGGGTGGTTCCAGGCGTTTTACACACAAAGTGTTCCTTACATAGCCGTGTAGAGAGAGGCAGAGCTGCGGTCTGCACCCACTTCTAACGCCCTGCCCACGTTGCTAGATGGAGGCCTGGCCTTCTGGGGGTTTTCATCCCTGCCTCTCATCTGATGAGGCCACGGGCTGCAGGATTCTATGGAGGAGACGGGCTCAGACGTGAGGGATTGGAAGGGCTGAGCGGGGTCAGGAAGCCAGGTCCATTCCACTTCCCCCTGGCCCGCGGGAGTTGCCTGGCACCGGAGAAAAGGTCCTCAGGGATGGGCAGAGAAGCCAGACCCGGGCATCCCTCTCTGCCTGCTCTCCAGTCCCCCAGACAGGGCAGTGGCCCTCGCGAGCCTGGGGGAGAAGGCAGCTCCTACCAGCACCACCTGCTGGGGACGCAGGGCCATCTGGGCACCGCACTGGCACCCCCACTGTGAGCCCGTGTCTGGGGGCATCAACACCCCTCCCAGGGCCTCAGGGGCCCCGCCAGCAACTCCCACCAATCCACCCGGGGTTAAAGGCCAGGGAGGCAGGCGGACAAGGGCCTCAGTGAATTCAGGCCCCAGGAAGGCTCCCCGGAGGCCTATCAGGGAACTGGGATCCCACAGGCTGCCAAGTGTAGCGGGTTTCTGGCCTGAGCATCTCGGCCAGTGGGAGTGTCACCCGCCCAGATGAAGGGACTACTGAGCAGCCCGTTTCCGGGAGGGGACGAGTTTACTTTTCGGACGTGCTGGCTTTGACAGTCTCTGTGGTCCCCGAAGGGAGGGTCCAGCTGAAAGCCAGGCAGGTGGTCCAGAGCATGAAGGTCAAGTCTGGGCTAGAGATGGGCATTCTAGAATTCAGACCACAAACCCACAGGCGAGAACAGTGTCGGGGAGATAACTCAGACGTTAAACTGTAGATGGAGCTGAGCGGGCTGAGCAGGACCACCCGGAAAACTGCATTATTGGCGAGGAAGGGCCCCCCACCCCGCCCCACAGAGCAGCTGGGGGACAGAGCGCTGAGCCAGGGGCGTGCCCAGGGTCCCGCAGGGATGGTCACCAGTGCCCCGGCCTGCGGAGGGCTCGGGTCGGGAACGAGTGGGGACGGGGAGGGGACCCCCTGGAGTCAGAGGTGAGCATGGAGCCCGCAGATGGGTCTTTCAGGCAGGAGACGTGCACGTGTTGACAGTCTGGAAAGGACGGGAAGGACTAGCGTGGAGGTGATGGAAGTCCCAGGGAGACGGGGCAGCTGGGCTGGCTTTGAACGGGAGGGACACACCATCTCCAGGATCAAAGCAAAGGAGTCGAGATAAGCAGGAAGGAGACTCTGCAGGTGGGGGCAGCAGTCGGGGAGGATTTGCCAGGGTGGGGAGAGGGGGAAAGAAGCAGGAAGGTGGCCCAGGATTAATGCCAAGGGCTAATAGCACCCTGGAGGGCTGGGAGATGCAGCGTGGACCGTGAACCCTAGGTGCCCTGCTCAGTCTTGTGAGAAGCACTGTGCTGCCCGGGGACACAGGCCAGGCTGAACACCCACAGTGGGGGCTTCAGGGTACGAATGGACGTAAGGAAGCAAGAGAACCAAGGCGCTGGGGCTGACCTGGGTGAGGAGCAGAGGTAGGGGCCCCAGGAGCGGGCTGGCCCCTCCCTCTCCACCCCCTCTCCCCCTCCCGTATGGGATGACTGACCATACTGGCTAAGAATCTACCTTAGAAGGGAGAGGCTACCCACTCCAGTATTCAAGGGCTCCCTGGTGGCTCAGCACGTTAAGAATCCACCTGCGATGCAGGAGACCTGGGTTTGATCCCTGGGTCGGGAAGCTCCCTGGATGTGGGCATGGCAACTCACTCCAGGATTCTGGTCTGGAGAATCCCATGGACAGAGGGGCCTGGCTGACTACAGTCCATGGGGTCACAGAGAGTCGGACACGACTGAGCGACCGAGCGTACACACACGAGGCTTGGTCCCAGGGCCAAACCCAACCCGTCCGTCTCTGTCCCAAGTGGCAACAGCTGCTCGCAGATCAGTGTAGCTGCGGGTCTGATGGGACACAAACAGGATTTCTGCACACAACCCCAGAATTCATCTCACAGACGAAGTGAAGAGTTCTATCTGGCGTCGGGGACACTGCTCTGGGGTCATGCACAGGCCACCAAGGCACATCGGGGAGGGTGTCTGACAGCAGTTTGCGTTTAGTCCAAGCGCATGGAGAGGCTGGGCTGCTGGCCGAATCCTCAGGGGAAGTGAAGAGGTACTCCTAAACATATTTTTTCATGTATCGGGCTTCCTGACAGTCAACAGCAGCTGCCCGCCACAGACCAAACCTTTAAGACCATCAAAGGCAGGCCAGAGCGCTTGCAGGACTCAACCGAGACTCAGGGACACAGGGGACCCAGGGGACCCAGGTCCCCCACGGTGGGGTTACAGGGTATCTGGGAATCTGATACACCAGTTTCTGGACGGGTTATGCTTGATAAGCTGACCCATCAGTCTGCCAACCTGCGGAAAGCGTCCCCATCGTGGAATAATTCTCAGACTCACTGAGGCCCGTGAAGCAGCACGTGACCTGGCTGGCGCCGAGCGTGCACCAGGCCAACTGAGGACAAGGACGACCTGTGGGCACGCACCTCCCGCTTACCCGCCAGGAGCCTCCCGCTGGCCGAGGATCTTGGTCAAACCGGCCCCTCTGAACATCCCTCACTGGCTTCCAGTGCCAGCCCCATTGACACGTCACCCCACCCACACCCCTCGGTACCTGCGCTTGGCTCTGAGCTTGGGCACATCGCTGCCAACTGGACCCCCACCTCACCAAGACCCCGGCTCAGGGCTCCACACCAGGCTCAAGACGCTGACCCAGGCAGACCCGACGCGGGACGGCGGGGAGGAATTCAAACAGATCCCATGGGCCTCCAGGTCCTGTTTCTGCCAGACACGCCCCTCACCTAACATCCGCCCCGGGGGCGCTGACAGCTTCTCCTGGAGCGCGGCCTCCCCTGCAGGCCCCGCTCCTGAGCACCAGCTGGTTTTCATTTGGGGAAACGTGGCGGACAGAGGAGCCTGGGGTGCTGCAGTCCGTGGGGTCGCAGTGACTCAGCGACCGAACGGCGCACAGTGGCTTCTCAGTGTGTGCATGCCGGGCACGGCATCTATAAGGTGCTGACATCAGATGCTGTTCACTCAGGAGACTCAGGAAGACGAAACTCGAACTCGGGAGAGTGCCTGGGCCAGCCCACCCCTGCTTCTTGCGGGACGGAGCCTGAGAGGAGCGGCCACCCCACCCCCGCCCCGAGGGCCATCCAGCCCCAGGTCCACCAAGGACACTGCTCCAGGCCTCTCCTGGGTCCGCCTGTGAAACACTGAGCTCTCAGAATCTCTTGAAATCCACAAAGTGAGAAAAAAAAGACAATTTAATGATGGCGAGTAACAGGACAGCGGTCTCCATGCACGGGGACGCTGAAACTCAGGGACAAGTGGTGATCTGAGGACCGGGGCCCAGGGGCCAGGGGCCACCGCGTGGCCTCGGGGTCCTGTGGTCCCACCAATGGCTCAGCAACTGCAGCCTGTGGGGCAGGGATGGGGTTGGGGGGGACAGCCTGGCTTCCTGAGGTGGGAGCAGGGGCCCAGGCAGAGTGAGCAGGGGCCTGCACTCTGCCCACCCTCGTCAATGCGAGAAGAGGATGAGGGGAGAAGCCGGAACACAACCAGGGCCCCTGAGGACCAGTGGGTTGAGCACCCAGCCCTCCGGGCAGGGCCGTCCTGAGGGCTGGGGGTCCCGTCGGGAGGCAGCTCCCGATGACCCAGCCCCCAGGGTCTGGAGCCGGGAGGGTGGTGCGCGGGCTGGGGTGGGGAGGGCCCAGCCAGGAGACAGGCCTGCTCCAGCCCCAAGGGCCCTGGCTGGCTGTGGTCCCCTCCCCTCCACCGAGACCGCCTGAGTGGGGAACCAGTGCACTTCCAGGATCCCCCAGCTGAGCATGACATTTCAAAAGTCGGAGAGAATGAAGCTGCCCGGGGCTTTCACGGGGGAGGCCCAGAGGGTGACACAGAGCTGGGGGAGCGGCCGGGCCCCGCCCAGCCCCGGAGGCTGGGGCCGCGCCTAGCTGAGCATCTTGTGCCGGTCGAAGACAGTCTTCCGCTGCTCCTGAACCTGCAGCTTCCACCGCTGCTGTGCGCCCTCCACGCGCTCCAGGACCGTGTTTGCCCGGGGCCCGAAGCTGGCGGCAGCAGAGCGAGCGTCCTGTCGTGGGAAGGAGAGCAGGGGGTTTCAAACGCCCGACACGGAAGGGGTGCGGGGAGAGTGGCCCTCAAGTTCGGCCTCCCCAAGGGCCCTGCCAGCACGGGGCAATGGCTGTGCGGCACACGACGGCTCCGGGAAGCAGGGCTTGGGCCAGGCCCGGCTGCACCCCAGGCATCCCTGACCCTTGAGGGGAGCACAGAGACTCAGCCTCAGGCCCACCTGGTCAGCACAAGCTCAATCAGCTTGTCGTGTGAGGAAACGCACGCACGTGGCCTGGTGGCCGGGACCAGGCTGCAGGACACCCCGGCCGTGCTGGCCAGGGACAGCAGGGAGACCCCTGGACTGCTCTGCGGGGCCGGGACCCCAGCCTGCTCGCGGAAGCAGAGTGTCTGGCAGAGGCGGCGTGGGGGGTCCGCCCTGCGTGCCCTCCGGAGCCCCTCCGAGCGCCCCCACCCCCGCCCTCACGCTGTGGCTGTCGTCAAAGGCAGCGCGGTCCCCTAATTACCACCTCTCTGCGTCTGAGGCTCCAGAGCCCGAGCGTTTCCTGCAGGACCCGAGCTGATCTTTGGGGGAATTAGAGCCGAGGGCCAGACCCACAGCCCGGGGGATTTCCTCCCCAGCTCTGCCTGCCTCTCATCCCCTGCCACACATCTCTTAAGGGATTAGCACACCTCTCCAAGCCCAGAGCCGCCCAGTAAATGTAACTCTGCTGCTAATGCCCCGAGCTGGCACGGCTTCTGTCACCACGCAGCTGCCAGGCGGGGGACGGGGGTGGGGAGTGGGGGGTGAGGGGACAGCAGGCTGAGCACCAGCAGGAGGGGTGAGGCTGGCGGGCCAGCCCCGGGGAGCTGGAGACGGGCACTGCCCCCCGAGCCCTGCCCCGGACCCCAAGGAAGCGCGCTCAGCCTGGCTGGACGAGGACCGGGACCCCAGGACTGAGCAGGCGGCGTCTCAGGACCCCTGGGTCTGGGCCTGGGCCTGGGCCCCAAGGGGCCCACTCTCCACCCCCAGCCACTCAGCAGCTGCATGTCCCTAACAAGCGACCTTACCTCCCCCAGCTCCAGCTTAATAAAGTCAGTCTTCTTCAACTTGACTAAACCATCAGCAGGAATCACACGCGCCAGGCGATCCAGCGCAGACGCGCGCGCGCGCACACACAGCCTCACACAACACTGGGAGGCAGCAGACACTCCCTGCCCCACGCCCTGTCTCCGGTGCTGGCCAGGACTCGCCGCACTGGCATCTGGTACAGCGGGTACACACCAGCACCCGGAGCCGCAGCCTGCAGGAGCTCGGTGTTCCTGCTCCCGGCAGTCCAGGGTGGGAGCACGGCCGTGGACTCAAACCCGCCTCTGTGCCTGGGCTCTGACGAGAGCACAGTGCCGAGCACCACCGGCCTCCGACCCTGCTCCCCGCTGCGGACGGCGCTGCAGGACGTCTTCTCAGGGACAATGAGCACGGTGGTTAGCGGCCCCTGGCAGATTGCAAGTGCTCAACTCACAGCAACAACTGTCAGCGTGAGGCCCACTCTGGGAGCCCCCAGGCAGGGGCCAGGGAGAGCCACCTTTCAGGTCCCTTCCTTCCGGGCTCAGGACCAGGCTCTGTGTGGGCGTCTAGATGAGGGGCTGCTGAAGGCCACCATGAGAGGCGGCAGACCCCCCAGGACTGAGCCACACCGGCTCCTGGGGCCCAGAGACCCTCACCCTGCCTGCCCGCCCATCCTCGCGTCCCTCCTGGGAGGCGGGGCAGGCCGTTCTCACAGCAGGTGCTCCCCCGTCCCGTCCTGGCGGGGGCAGAGGGAGCCAAGAGCGGGGCATTAAGCCAGCTGCTGCTGCTGCTAAGTCGCTTCAGTCGTGTCCGACTCTGTGCAACCCCATAGATGGCAGCTCACCAGGCTGCCCCCTCCCTGGGATTCTCCAGGCAAGAACACTGGAGTAGGTTGCCATTTCCTTCTCCAATGGAGGAAAGTGAAAAGTGAAAGTGAAGTCGCTCAGTCGTGTCTGACTCTTAGCAACCCCATGGACTGCAGCCTTCCAGACTCCTCTGTCCATGGGATTTTCGCAAGACCGCAGTTTCTCCTTCACGTTAAGTCTTGACAAACAGCTCCTAAGCAGGAGAGCTGCAGCTGAGCAGCTCCGCACTTCCGTTGCTAACAGTCTGATTAGTGGGAATTAGAGACGCCACCCCTGTCCTAGAGACGCCCAGAGCAGGACAGACGGACGGGTGCTACCACGCCAAAGCTGGGCGTCTGAGCACTGAGGGCGAGAGGGGAGCCCCGCTGACTGGGAGGAAAGTGGGCGGCAGGACGGGCATCCCGGGTGCACGACGCACCGTGGCGCGTCACCTGCACCGCCCCCAGGCTCGGAGACCGGCCCGTCCGCGGCTCCGGAGGCCAAGCACCTGCTACCCAAGGTCACAGCAGACTTGGACCCGCGCGTCCTGAGCCCCGCACTCAAGGCCTCGGGCGGGTCTCTGGCCTCACTGTGCCCGGTGACCCCCCGCAGCCAGGCCTCCCCTCCAGCAGTCAGGGTGCTGCTTCGTGCTGGGGCCCCACCTCCCAACACGGTGGGTTGGGTCTCCTTCTCAAGGCTGCGCAGATGCCAATGAAGACACACACAGCACTGCAGCGGCTACGCTGGGACAGGAGCTCGGACTTGGAGAACTGACCGGGTTAAACCCCGGGATGGCCTGTGCAGAGCAGGCTCCACCCGTGACCACAACCCCAGCATGCATCCCCAGCGGCCAAGCTGCGAGGTGCTGACTGCCGTTCCAGAGACGCCCACTGGCTCTGCCCCAGTGGGCTCGGCGGGCCAGCACCCTGCCCATCTTGGGCTCCCCTCTGCCCAGCAGAGGGCTGCTTGGAGGCTGGGGTCCCCGGCTGCCAGCACGGTCATCCTCCACGAGCCCCTCTCCCTCCCCCGCCGCACCCCTCCCCCACCACAGGCTGCGATCTCGGGGGACCCTCAAAGCTCAGGCCCACGATGCTGAGTGCAGCAACCCTCCCTCCTGTCTTCAAAGGGGCCCAAACTGTACATATGACGCGCCCCTGTTTGCCATCTCTGCCCAGCAAACAGGATGGCTTCCTCCTTTCAAAGGGCGTCTGAGCCCAGGGATTACTGCCGATGCCGCTGGAATCTCAGGGAGGCAGCGGCCCGCGCCGGGCCCACCGAGGCCCGCCGGCGCCTTCAAAGGCAACAAGGCTTTCATCTCCTGCAGGCAGTGGGCAAGGCCTCCCCTTCCTGCTCATCCTTGAGCCCCAAGGCAGGAGCTCCCGGCTACAGAAGTGGGGCACCCAAGCAAGGGGCACCCATCCTGGGATGTGATGGACCCACCCATATCACCTTTGACCCGTGACTCCCAGAGTGGGGGTAGGGGGCCTTCGCCCCAAGGTCACTGCGTTGCCCAGGCCTAGAGCCTTTCTTCCTCTTGGGATGAAGCCTGGCTCCCAGCGTCAGGAGGACCCCATCCTTCCAAGGGGCATGCTCTTCAGACCCCAGTCACCCGGACACACAGCCTGAGCCTGGCAGGCCCTCCTCCCCGAGCCTACGTGCACTGCACAGTGGGAGACACCCCCATACCCACTCACTCAGCTCCAGCACCCTCAGCACTCGAGCACCCCACCCCAGAGCCCCAATGCCAGGAAGCCCTTGCCCACTGACACCCAGAGAAGAGGAGGTCCCCATGTCCTGCCTGTCAGGAGCCCTCCAGGCACCCGGCCCCCCCACACCCATCTCCTAACATCCATCCTGCAACCCCACTGGGCTCAGCCCGAGGTCTGTGCGCCCACACGGGCACGTGCAGCCCCTGGGCCCAGTGGGAGGAAGAGAAAGGGGCCAGAAGGGTCCAGGAGGGTCCGGGGCACCAGGACAGGGCGCACAGAGCTGTGCGGGCTGCCCGCCCCTGGGGCCCTGCAGCCCCGAGGCGCGCATTCCGGGAGGCAGCAGGGTGTGTAATCATCACCCATCTCTCAGCCGCTCCCGGCCGGGACTGCAATTACCACCTCCCCCTAATCGCCCAGCGCTCAGCCGCGGGCTCCTCCCCAGCAGAGCTGCTATTACCGCACATTAATCACTAGGTAGGCTTTCAAGGCTTCCTCCTGGACGTGGACCACCCAACTGCCAGCTCCGCCACCTCCCGGCCTGGCTCCACCTTGCTAAGCACGTGTCAGCAGGAGGCTGGGGGCGTGCACCCTGGAGGGGCAAGGAGGCCCAAGGACCCACCAGGGCCCCACCCGGCAGGGAGCCTCACCCTGAGGTCCTAGCCCCGGACCTTCTGGGTGGGGACCTGCCCTTCCCTGCTCCGGGCACACACTGCATGGGACACTCTCAAGGCGGGCAGGCCGGTGGCGGGACAGCCTAAGCCTGGTGCCCCAAGTGACCACTCACCCCGTCACCGGAGCCCCCCGCCCCGGCTCACCCTGTCTCTGCGAGAGGAGGCCCTCTGACCTGGCGCTAACCTCCCGGATCTGGTCCTGCTGCCCTGATTTTACGTAAACCAGGCTGAGGCCAAGCTCCATGCAACACCCTGGAGGAAGGCTCTCACGCACCTTCTTTAGCCTGGACTTGGTTTTCTTTCATGCTAAACATCTTTCTGTGTTTTCCACTAACTCTCCCCGGACTCAGTGGGACCCTCCACCACCAGATGTCCCTGTACAGCTCCCCGGGGATGCACGGCCCAGTACCCCCCGGATGAACGCAGGAGTGTCTCCCGAAGCAGCAGGCAGCCCACGGCAGCCCGACCCCAGGGCCTGAGGCGTCCTGAGCCCCGCCCCCTGTTGATGCTGAGGCTCCTCCCTCACCCATCTCGGGCACAGGTGCGGCTATGTAGGCCTGAGGGGCGCGCCCCAGGGGAACGGGCCAGGAGCCCCCGACATCGTCAGCGCCCTGCACCTGGCGGGCCCTGGCCCCATGCCCACGAAGAGCTGCCAGGCCTCCGCACCCTGGGCTCTGCTGACTCTCTGGGAGCCCGCTCCAGGCCCACTGTCAGCTGGATGCCAGGCCTGAGCGACCACATGTGGGCGAGCTCACTGCCCCTCTGCCAGTGTGCCGAGGCTGCCTGACGCCAGGTCAGCGGAGCTCAGGGCGGCCCCGCTGCGCCTGGAAAGGCAAAGGGCAGCCCTCCCTGAGGAAACACTGCAGAAGGGAGAATGCTGAGTGGAGAAGAGTGAACGGGGGCCCGGGGTACGGCCCCCACTCGGGGGCCAGGCTACGAGGGGGCATGGGGGCTGGCAGAGCCCGTACCTCACTCTCCTCCTCGTTGTGCAGCCGCTCAGTGTAGGCATCCGGCTTCCGGATCAGAGGGTCCACCAGCATCAGGAAGGCCATGTAGAGCAGGAGGGCACCCACCACCGACAGGTAGATGACGATGATGACCTGCGTGCAGAAGAGACGCAGCTGCCCTGTGGACTGTGGGCCGTGTGGCCTCCCCTGGTGCCTGCAGACAGGCCAGGAGACCTCGGACATGGACGGCACATCCCACCTTCACAGACCGTGCCCTCGATGGAGGGGACCCCGTGAGAACTACCGGTCCTCTGGCAGCACCAAGGTGACAGACGATGAGGGCTCAGCAGTGCTGCCAAATTCCTGAGGGTTCTTTCCTGACACTATTATTTCCAGATCCTTCACGGCACACACAGAAATATGCTTAAGGGCTGGCTGGACCAGGAGGTGCTTATACTGGCAACCAGCAAGCACAGCGTGGCTCACCACAGTAGGGGTGGAGCAGGAGGAGACAGTCTGCCTAGAGCAGAGGCAGGGGCCAGGGGCCAGGCCTCTCCCAGCCTCCCACCAGCTCTGCTGAGTTCACCCAGTGACCCACAGGAACAGGGTTCAGGGGCAGTAAAGGGGGCGTCTGGGACCTGTCCTGCCAGGCCTGCGGCTTAGTTGTTGCTCTGGAAGCTTAACCAGACTGGGGGCTCTGGAGGGCGGCTAACTCCCCTCCCAGTATGGCTCATGGTGTCTGGGGCACAACAGGAACCCTGAAACTGTCCGCTGAACAAATGGCAGGAGGGAAGGAGAAAAGGGAAAATTAGAGGGAGGGGTCTCCAGCCCCTCTCCCGGGTTCCACCTACAACTGCGCTGGTGTCAGAGGGGAGAGCGGCTCCGAAGGGTCACGCTCCAGAAGGAAGCGAGAAGCTGGGGGGTCAGGGCCGCGGCTGTGCAGGGGCGGGGCAACAAGGGAGTGGGCGGGCCATGGATGTGTGGGGGCTGCGCGGGCGGGGCCGGGCCGGGCCGGGCACCTTGATGGTGGTGGTGCTCCGCTCTTCGTACTTGCACTCGCACAGCAGGCAGTAGGCCTCCACGTCGTGGCCGGGCACCGGCATGGGCTCCACCACGTGCAGGCAGTTGCTGCAACAGACAGTGGACTGAGGGGGGCCAGGCGCAGGGTGGGAGGGAGGGTTCCCCAGGGAGGGCAGGGTCTCCGATGGGTTGGGGAGGGCAGAACCCCTTTCCCAACCCACAGCCTCAGGGCCCTTGCCCTCCGTGACTCACCGGGTGAGGGTCCCACTGGCATAAACTCCACCGCCCCCCCACCTCCAGTCACTAGCCCCTCCTCTGACCAGATCAGACCAGGAGCCACAGCTGACCCATGAGGTCACCCAGCTGCCTCCCCTTCCAGGTCTCAGAACCCCACTCCCCACCCCCTCCCACTGCTGTCTCAGCCAGGGGCCCTGCCGACCCTGACCGTGCCCCAGGCCTGATCCTGACTGTGCCCCGGCCTGACCCTTCCGGGGAGCTGCAGGGGCAGTGCCAGATGACCCTCTAGGCCCTCCCTTCCAGCTCTGACCTGAATCCTTGAAATCAATCAGCCTGTCCTGAACTGCCCAGGGCCCCTTAGGCTAGGGCTGGGTTTCTGGCAGAGGCACCAACAGTGTGGGATGGCATGCCCTCCACTGCCTCTGTGCCCTTAAAGCCCAGGATGTGGTGTGATTTTACCTAAACCCCTCATGACCCCAGTTCTCATGCTGGGCATGTGGCTCCCTACTCTTAACTCAACGCAGCGCTGAGGGAGGGGCCGACAGACGGACGGGGTCAGGCCCACTCCCGGCACTGGGTCATCACTCCTGGGACCTCTCATCTCAGAGGCCAGCTTCCCAGGCCCGGATTCCTCCCGGGGTCTGGGAGGTCACTCTGGCAGGTCAGTAGGATTTATGGGTTCCCCACAAGGGATGTGTTCTCCCCCAGAGAACTGGTGAAACCGTGACATGTCCCTTTAGGAGGAACAGTTACAATACCTTAGGGGAGAGGGTCACAGGGGGCAAGCTGGTTGAAGGCTGTTTCCTGCAGGTGATGTGCGTAACTTCTCTGGGCCTCGGGGTCCTCACAGACAGAGCAGGCTGAACTATGCTCCCTGGGGCACCCTAGGGCCCTCCGTGCAGGAGGCTGGAGGGAGGGCAGTCCTGACTGCTTTACACAGTGTTTCCAAAACAGATTTGTTTGAAAAAAGGTTCTCTTTTTAGAAATATGGAAGACTTGCCCTAGCCAGCTTCTCAGGTGAGTTGCTGCTCCGGGACTGACCCACCCTCAGGGCGAAGGTGTGGGGGGGTCTCTGCCCATCGCAGGGATGGGAACCCCCACAAGATGGCAGAGCGCCAGCGACACAGGAACAGGCCTGCACAGCACAGACGCCCAGGCTTCACCTGCTCAACCAGGGGAGCACACAGGCACCCCCCACGGGGAGGGGCCCATGGGAGGGCCTGAGGACACAGCTGGGCTCCTCTGGCCCTGGCACCAGGGTCGAGGATCCCAGGGCCAGGCCCCACTCCTCCCGAAGGGACTCCAGGCAGCCTGCGACGGCTCCCCTCGTGACAGCCCAGGGTCACGGGGTCCCAGAACCCTGGGGTCTAATGTCCCAGCATGTTTCCACCCACCAGCCTTCATGGAACTGGAGCCCCCTAACACTGACTTCTTAGGAAGATGAACCGCAGCCTGAGAGGCCCAGGTAGGACCCTGTCCTCCAGGGGAATTCACTCTTGTGTTTTCAAGCCTTACTCTCATCCCAGGGCCTGAGGGATGTAGCCTTAGTCCTGGTGTCAGGTTGGGGCAGTCTATCCATTTATTCCTGATGTCATTTGCTCAGACAAAGAAGAATCTGCCTACAATGCAGGAGACCCGGGTTTGATCCCTGGGTTGGGAAGATCCCCTGGGGAAGGAAATGACGACCCACTCCAGTATTCTTGCCTGGAGAATCCCAAGGACAGAAAAGCCTAGTGGGCTATCGCCCATGGGGTCACAGAGCTGGACATGACTTAGCGACTTAACAACAATGACGACAACCCACAAAAAGCGTCGCCTCTCCCTGGTCTGTCAGAAGGTTGGCCCACTATACTTGCAGTGCCCACATCATCCCTGCTCTTTGCTCTTAATAAACACTCCTTTCTACAATACTCTGTGTCTGGAAATTCTCCTCTAACTGCTCAGACTGCCACAACATACGTTACTGTCAGCCAGCGTTTGTACAGCACTCCCCACGCGCCAGCAATTGTTCTAAATGCTGTACTTGCGCGTGCACCGCACAAGCATGCGCACACCCCCCCACACTCTTCTTTAATGCTCAGAATACTGCCACCACCTCACAGACGAGGAAACGGAGTAAACTGGGGATTAAGTGACCAGTTTCCCAGTGAACAAGGAGCAGAGCTATGTGTGAAGGCGGGCAGGCTGGATCCAGGGTCTGCATCTGACCAGAATGGGTCTCAGAAAACCACACACTGACGACTCAGGCCTGGCGGGATGGGTTCAAATCCCCACGCGCTCTCTGAGCCACGGCACTGCGCCACAGTTGCGATGCCTCGCCCCCCACAGCCACAGTCACTGAATCCAAGTCTTTTGTGGGGGGGGGGGGGGGGGGATCAACTGTCCAGCGTGGTGACTACAGGTGACAACACTGTATTATATACACGGGAGAGCTGCCAAGAGAGTAGATCCTAAATGATCTACCTCCCCCCGCCCCCCCACGGCAACCCTGGGAGGCAACGGAGGTGTTATCTAACCTCACTCCACAATATGTGTGTACCAAGTCCCCATCCGTCGAAACCGTACATGACGTCGTATGTCTGATTTAGCTCAGTAAAGCTGGGAACAAGAAGAAGAACCCAAAAATCTCAAGGGAGGGGGTGCTGGTACTCTTCGTTTTCTCAAAGCCCCCTGGGGGTCCTGGGCCACCCCTCATGTGAGTGTACCCGATCCACGGGGACCTGGCCCAGGCCCCTGTGCTCAGAGCCCTCAGGACGAGGCGCCCCAGCTCCTGACCCAGCCCGGATACCACACTGAAACCCGGTCCCCTGGCACTCGCCTCACTGACCCAGTCCTGACGCATCACACGAAGACCCGCCGCCCAGCACACCGCCCCCCTCCCCGGCCCTTTCAGACACCTGTGCTCCCAAGGCCTCTCCTTTCGACTACAGTTCCTTAAACCACTCTTCCCAGGACAGCATGTTGAAACTTCCCTTCAACAAGTGGGCCTCCTTTCTCTGAATGAATGCTTACTGATTTCCCTCTTTTTTGAAGTGAGGCATCCAGAAGTGGATTCAAGACTCCAGGAGTAGAACGGACATTCTCTCTGAGCCTCAGTCTCTCAAGTTATAATGGGAGCACTGCCTCACAAGGTGGGTATGACCCTGGCACCAAAGAGCACAGCTAACAGAGCTTCGAGAAAACTCCCACCATATGCGCCCAAAGCCTACCTCTCCCAACGCTACCGTTCTGCACATGTGAACAAACACCCAAATCAAAGCAAAATCCACTCCTCGGACCAGGAACCCCTCAGCTAAAAATAAAGATCTTATTTCCAGTCGAATGTGTGACCAGGGACAAAACATTCTTTTGTAAGGCTCTCTGTGGAAATGGAGAAGCGAGGTTATCCTCTGGGGGTCCACAAGGCCCAGTCAGCACCCACAACCTCAAGGGCCAGCCTGGGCCACGCCTTACCAGTCCTTCTGTGACACATTCTGGTTGTAAATGTGCCCGCTGATGTTCCTATACGGTGGACAGATGCATTTACAACGAATATCTTCAGAACTCTGCAAGAGAAGTCGCGGGTCAGGTGGGCAGGGCCACTGGCTTCAAGTTCTAGCAAGACTCTCAACCCTCAGTTCCCTCTTCCGTAAAGTGACCGCATGAGTGCTCCTGACCTTCTCTCAGGCCCGGGTTCAGCAGGAGTGACATCTGGAGGAAGGCTGCTACACCACAGCGTCCTTAAGAAACTGTCTGGGGCTGCAAATGACACTCACGGTTTCCGGGAGGGCCAAGCAAGGTGGCAGCCCTTTGCCCAGGACCTCACACCTGTGTGCACTGGGGTCCAGAAGGCTTAGTGGCCGGCCTCTTCTCCCCATCCCACCTCCAACTTCTTAGGTAAGGATCAGGGAAGGGGAAGGCTGGGGTGGACCCCAGAAAGCGGACGTACCCGTGGAAACCCTATAGCAAACCCTCTGGAAGTTCTCCCTATCTGGAACAGGTCAGAGACAACACAGAATTTTCATTCCAGTTAGGAACTAACCAGAGGAACTGGAAGCAAACCACAGACTCAGATTGAAAGCCTCAGTGATTTTCACAATCTCCAATTCCAGAGACCTACTCAAACCCAGCTCCAGGCCATTAACCCTAAAGAATGAAAGTGATCTCCAATCCCTGCTCAGAGGTGGGGCCTCTGCACCCAGAAACCTGCCCCTGCACAAACCTCACACTCCTTACGTTACACGTACTCCTTAGGCGCCTGGAAGCTCCCTGTACAGCGGGGCCGGCCCATAGGCATCCAAGAGCAAAGGAAGGTACGGAGAGCCTAGACAACTTGCCCAAACACAGGACCCTGGCTGGAACTCCACCTTGCGCGTTTCAGATCCAGACGTGGGCCCCGCAGACCACCCCTCCCCAGGGGCCTGCAGCCTAGGCCCGAGAGAGCACTCCCCCACCGCGGCACGGCCCGCAGGGCACCGAGGGGCCGGGCTGGGGCAGTAGCCCTTCCACCCTCCTCCGGGACGCCGGGGCGCAGGCAATGTTGGCTGTGCATGGGCGCCGCACCTTGTTGGCTTGGGCTGGGGGCACCAGCAGACTTCCGACCACGGCCAACACACACAGGAGCTTCATGCTTCTCGGGCCTTCACGGGGCCGGCAAGATCCCCCACCTGGAAAAGAAATACGCGGGCGGGGAAGGGGCGAATGAACACACCGCACCCTCGGCCCCGGAGCGAACCGGCCTGCTCCGGCACCGGAAGAGGGCGGGGGCTGGGGCTGGGCCCGGGGTCCTGGGCCTGCCAAGCCCGGCCGCTCAGGGGCTTCCCTCTCGCCCGGGCCTCGGTCTCCCACTGCCCACCGGGCGGGCTCGGCGGCGGGGCCTCCTGGGCGGGAGGGAGGGCCTCGGGTCTCCGCGACGAGGCCGGCGGGCGACCCCTGCCTCGCGTCTCCCCGCTCTCCCCCATCGCCGCCCGCGGCTCCTCCCCCAGGGCGAAGGAGACCCTGGGGCGCTGAGTCTCCCAGCCCCGATCCCACAACCAGGCCGCGGATCCGGGACCCCAGGACCCCCAGGACCCCCGCGACCCCCGCGACCCCCGCGGCCCCTGCGACCCCTCCCCCAACGCGCCCCTGCTAACCTGCAAGCCCCGCCGCAGCGGCACAAGACTCGCCTGGCCCCGCCCCTCACTCTTCTATTGGCTGCAGGGGCGACCGCTCAACGCCACCTAGCTGTCTCCAAGGCAACATGGCCCGCCTCCGCCGGGGCGCCGAGGCTCCGCGCAAGGGAGAGGCAGGCATTTCTCAACCCGACCAAACAGGAAAAGGGAGCGTCGGCCAAGCGAACGAGCAGCGGGAGGGGACTGGCCTCCTTGCGGCAGCAGAGTTCCACCGCCGAGGTCGTCCCTTGCAGTATTCAATAGCTGAGGTTCTGGAGAGGACCTGGGCTGTTCCGTGTTGCCGTTTTATAGAGAAAGGACTTAATAAAAAAAACAACAATAAAAGCAGATTCAAGGGCTGTCTCCGCACTCACAATCCGGAAATGTTATTTGAGTAGCATCTTTGCTGTAGAGGAGGCCCACCCCTTCCTTCTCCCACAGGAGGAGGGACCAGGGCGGCGAGCGGGGGCTGGACCCGTGAAGGGTGCGCCCCGCAGCCCCCAGCCTTGTCCCCTGCCCTGTGCGGGTTCTGGACCCCGCAGGCAGGGGCAGGGTGTGCGGGAGGTGAGGGTGGGAGGTGGACTTCTGGGCCGCTGAGGGGCAGAGTTGAGCTCGGTCCAGTGGCAAAGGAAAGAGAGGCGTTCTCCCAGTCTGGGACGCCGACCCCAGTGTGGACACCTGGGCTTTGGCCCTCCTCATCCACTAAGTAGTGGTGTGAACCTAGAAGACACTCCCCCCTCAACTTCCTTGTCTGTGAAATGCTTTGGTTGGATGCAAAGACCCTTTCAGTCCATACTTTGGGATTCCGGAGTCGGGGGTGGGGGGTGGGGGGGTGGGGGTGCGGTGCGGGGGATGCTTAATGTGCACTGCTGGGGGCCAGCTGGGTCAGGCGGCCTGAAGTGGTCGGCCCCAGCTTTCTGCGGGCACTGTGGACAGGGTGGGCGTTTCCTGTGAGGGCCATTTGGTTTGTGATGGTTCCTCCTGCTGATCCGCGTCCCTCCCTGTCTCCTCAGCACCTGCAGGGTCCCTGTGTCCGAGATTGGATAGAATTTTAAATCCTCCCAGCAGGAGGACCCGCGGGAGGCACCCAATCCTAGTTCTTCCCTTCCTAGTTACGGGGGAATCGGGGTGTTTGGCTTATCCTTTAGGGAGCCTCTGTTTCCACATCCATTACATGTGCATAAAGTGGCCTACTTTCACAGCATAATGAGTCCACCTGCCCAAAGCCCTCGGAACAGTGGGGACTCTCTCAATGGAGACCTCAGCCCGTTCTGGAGGTCAGAGTGGCTGCCCTGGGGAGCGGGCTAGGGCAGAGAGAGAATGCCTGTCATGTGGGGGCAAGAGGGACAGTTTGGGCCCTGGAAAAACACCTTGTCTACACCCATGAGTCAGAAGCACAAGGACCACCAGGACTCGTTACTGGCTTTGAAGTTGGGGTAGATGAGTCCACCCTGTGGGCCCGAGTCCTGAGCCTGTGAGTCTGCACTAATCCCAGTTAGCGTCAGACACTCAGTGGGCATTGAGGAATTGCTTGCTTTGTGGAAACCCACACATCTGGTAACAGAAGTGTTGACTTAAATGGCTGAGTACAGTAAGGGATGCAGGAGTGTCTTCCCCATTTCAACATTCCCTTTACACTCTTCAAAATTACTGAGGACCCCAAAAAGCTTTGTGTACATGGTCATATCTATCAATATTCATAGCATTACAATTACGACAAATTTCGCATGTATTTGTTTTAAAGGGACAGTAATAGGACTTCTCTGGTGGTCCAGGGGCTGTGAATACACCCGCCAATGCAGGAGACACAGGCTCCTGGTCCCTGGTCCGGGGATCTCACATACTGTGGAGCAGCTCAGCCCATGCCCCGCAGCTACTGAGCCTGAGCTCTGGAGCCTGTGCGCCACACCTGCTGAACCCACGCTGCAGCTGCTGAAGCCATGAGCTGTAGCCTCTGAAGCCTGTGCACCTAGAGCCTGTGCCCGGCCGCAGAGCGCGGCCCCGGCTGCAGCTGGAGAAAGCCTGCACACGTCAACGAGGATCCAGCGCAGCCAAAAGTCACAACAAAACCAGTAAACAGCTTTCTAAAAACTTACATTTTCCAAAAGGAAAAAAGTCAACTGAGAAGAGTGCCATTGTCTGACATTTTTTGGTAAACCTCCTCTGTGTCTGGTTCAGTAGGAGACAGCTGGGTTCACACACATGCTCCTGCACTCAACCCCTTGTGAGAGCACATGTCACCCGCCCTCTGGGAAAGAGCGTGGTGCACTTGCAGCGGAATGAGGGTGAGCAAGGCAAATCCCCTCTTAGAATTGCTAGAAAAACAGTTTGATCTCCCCAAGAGAGCCCTGGGAATGCCCTGGGCCCTCAGATCACAAGCCCCAGACTCCTAACATGCTGTGGGCTTTCTGGCAGTCCCCTATGATAGCGTTTTTCACAATATGTTCCCAGGAATATCATGGGATGTTACTGGGGCGGGGGTGCGGGGAGGTGGAGAAATGTGGTTTCTATGAGTAAGTTAGTTTGGGAAGCCTTGCGTGGTCAGTCACTTCAGTCGTCTCTGACTCTGCAACCCTGTGGACTATAACTTGCCCGGCTCCTCTGTCCATGGGATTTTCCCAGCAAGAATACTGGAGTGGGTGGCCATTTTCTCCTCCAGGAGATCTTCCCAACCCAGGGATTGAACCCGAGTCTCTTACATCTTCTGAGTCTCTTATGTCTCCTGCATTTGCAAGGGGATTCTTTACCACTGGAGCCACCTGGGAGGCTCCTTGGGAAACTTTAGTTTAAAGCAAATTGCACAAATGGATTTTACTGCAGCGTTTCAGAATGCTTCAGTGTGATAACACACATTGTGAATCCCTTTAAAAATACATACAATTGTGTATAATATTTCCCCAACATTTTGACAATAAAACTTTTTTTGAGAAGCATCTTTAAAGACTCAGGTACCAAGGAACATACTTTGGGAAATGCTGCTCCAGTAACTCCTGGGTGCTTTTCCTGAGTATCAGCAGATCGGACTCTACCATTTGGAATCCATTTTTCTGTAAATTAAATTCGATATACACACTTTTTGGTTCTTTAAATGAAGAGACATTTTTGATGGTCATTTCTAGGACTCAGAGAACCTTGGGTTCCTAAAATTTTGGCCTCTGGATAAGCTACATTTTCCTGCAAATGAAATGGAAAGAATATCAGCAATTCTATTCGTAGTGATGTTTATATATATATATATCTGATGAATGAATGAACGATAATGACCATTTGGGAAGCCACCAAGGCTTCTCAAGCATCTGCCACACACCAGGAACCTTTTTAAAGACCCAGTAATCAAGACCGTGTGCTGTTGGTGGAGGAATGGATGCATAGATCAACGAAACAGAACAGAAGACCCAGGAATAGGTCCATGCAAATATATGTGACCGACTTTTGACAAAAGTGCAAAAGCAATGGAGGAAAGATAAGCTTCTCAACCAACAGTGTCAGGGTGGGTGGACCTCCGGAGACAGAACGGTGAGCCTGGGCTGGAGTAATCAGCACCCAGGGCATCGCAGACAAATAGGGGCGGGCCGCCTCTCCCGGGGAGGGGAGGCGGCAGCCGGGGGCCCCGCGCACGCCACCCTCCCCTCTCGTCTCAGGGTGGCACCTTGGCGCTGAGGGAATGAGTATGGGACACGTCTCATCAGGAGTCTCCCCAGCAGGCTCCAGCTTATCTTTAGAAGCGAAAACGCAGCCCCCTGGATGCTCCGTTTTCACCAGCAGCACATGTGACAGGCCCTCACCCCCGGGGGGTGGGGGCTGGAGGTGCCAAAGCGCGGGGCACACGACTCCCCCGGGGGACAGGTGGGTGGGTGGACGCGCCATCCCTGGTGGTGTCGGGTGCCTGCCGAGCATCCAGCGCTGCTCTGGGCACCGAGGCTCTTCAAGCCGGTGCAAAAATGGAAAGGTTACATGCTTGCCCCTTCAGACGCAAAGGGCAAGTGCCGCGCCCGGGGCCGGACGGGCTGGCCGGCCCAGAAGGACGCCCTTCTGGCCTGGGCCCCCGCTACCCTTGCATGGCCCCCGTGCCACCCATGGGCCACTTCACACCTCAACGGTCCGATCTCCACCCTCCACCTGCAAGGCCCTGCTCATGACCAGACAACTGGGGTCCCCCAGGGAGGTGGCGCCCCAGAATGAGGACAGTTCTGTCCCGGGCCGGCAGCTGTCACCTGAGAAAGACTGAGGGCCCCTACTCGGCCACAAGGCTTGTTGTGCCCAGACCGGCGCAGCTCAGATTCCAAGCAGTGGTAATTAACCCCCAAAAAATGTGACAGGTCCCTGGGCCCGCCCTGCAGCCGCTGCCCAGCCCTGGGCCTTCCTGGCTGGGCCCCAGGCCTGGGTCTGGCAGACGAAGGGGATAAAACTGGGGGGGAGGTCTCCTCCCTTTCCTGGAGCCACGGGGTGGCCAGTGTGGTTCCGTGGGGGTCCTGGCTCCAGCGCCAGCCCCCGGCCCACCCAAGAGGGCAGCTGGAAGCAGAAACTTGGGGTAGGAAGCAGCAGGGCACGGCGGGGCCGCTGGCCGAGGGCTCTGGCACCAGCCTGACTTTCTGAGCCCTGAGGTCACCGCTCCAGGGGGTCCAAGGAGACACACATCCACCGCTTTTAACCGTCATCACTCCTCCCTATGTACCTCTCATAGCTGGAGGGATGGGGCAGGGGTGGGGTCGGTTCAGCTCGAGGGCCACCGTGGGACTGAGCCTTGGGGGTGGGGGCTGCTCCCACTCTAGATTGCAGCCTCTCTCTGGACTCAGTTTTCCCACCTGTTCAATGGGTGAGACCAAACCTATTGCATCTCACTGCCTTGTAAGGATGAAAGAAACCCCACTGAGTTTGAAAAGTTAAAGCCCGTCTGTCCGGAGTAGAGAGGCATCCTCTGCCTGGGACCCTCACGCCCCTCTGGCTTGCCTGCTATTTTCCCTTTGCAAAGTCTGTACTGACTTGAAGGACACCCAGCTACCTGCTTGTTCATGGGAGGGGAGGAGGCGGGGGTTAGGGCTTCTGATCCGCAGGCCTTGTCTCAGGGATGCTGAGGGAGGGGGACACGTACAGGTCCCGGTGGGGAGGAGGCTCCTGTGACACACCAGGCCGCTGAGGCTAGACAGGGCGTGCGACCTGCCCGAGGGACACACCCGCCGGCCAGGGTCGCTCTGGAATGTCCTCCCTGACCAGCCCGACCCCCCGCCCCCAACAAGAAGTCAGCTTCCCGGGGCTTGGGCCTTTCTCCCCAGGGGCTAGTGGGCTGGCTTGGGCTTCAGAAGCGGTTCAGCACGGCGGAGGGTTCTCTGACACTGTCCTCACGCTGGGGCCAGCAGGCTGGGGGGGGTGAAGAGTGTTCCCTGGTGGGGGTCCAGCGGGGGGGGCGCACTTGGCTGCCCCTCGCTCGATCAGTTTACAGCGTGCTGTTAATAGAGGCCATCAATCACGGCCAAGGGCAGCTGGCTCAGACAGGGGCCTCCTTCTCTTTCAGTTACCCCGAACCGAAAACCCGTCCCGGGAAGCCGGCGGGAACACGTGCTCCGGACGCCGTGACTCAAGTGCGACTGGGGTCTCCCTCTCGGCACGAGCCCCCTGGATGCCCCGGCCCCAGGAGAGCGCCAGACATGGTGGCTGGCGTGCAGTAGGTGCTTACCGATTGCTTTAGAAGGGAGTCCGTATTTGAGAGGTTTTGCCCCCAAACTCCAAGAGAGAAGGAGGGAGAGGTTCTGGGGGCTTCAGCTGCTGCCTGGATGGGAGATCCCTGCAGTTGTTAGTGCCCTGAGGGCAGAGAGGCAGCCCCTCAGCGCAGGGCAGCTTCTGCCCTGCCAGGGGTAGCAGGGTGGGGCCCTGGCTGGGTCACTGCACTCGTGATGTGAGTAAGTCAGAGCTCACTTCTCTTTCCACAGCCTCAGAGTCAGAAGGCTCTGGACCCCAGAATTCGGAAGTGCCTCCAGGGTTCAGGTGGACTGGCCTTCTGGGCCTGCCCACAGAATCCTGGATTGCTCAGAGCAGAAGGGGTAGGAAGGCCAGCCGTCCTGTTCTAGAATGTTCTATCACAGTTCGGCTGTGCCCCAGAGCAAACACTGAGCCATTGGGGCCCCTCAAGGTCTAAATCAGAGGAAATATCTGCCACGTCTTTTGCCAGCTACTTGTTGTGATGCATGAGCTAGAAAAACAGCAAGTGAGTGTAAATTAGGAGAAAGGATTGACTGGCTGGATGGGACCCCCGCACCCATGCCAGCCTCGCTGCTACATGCTATTCAAATGTCATGTCACTTACCATTCCCAATAACCCTGCAAGGCAGGTGTTAGTTCACCCTCATTTTGCAAGTGTGGAAACGGAGCTGGAAAGGGGTTAAATTATCTAATCAAAGTCCCAGAGCAGGAAGTGGCAGGGCTGGGTTTCCCGCCCGGCTGTCTGGCTCCAGGGACCGCACTTCAGCCACTCGGACATGACGGGTCTGGGGGAGGCTCCTGCCAGTGGTGGTCAGACTCAGTCCTCTCCCAGAGGCTGCCCTGCTGCCGCAGGCGCGGCCGTCCCTGGAGCGGGGCCAGCCGGCCTCACACCCTCCCGAGAGAGGCCCTGGCTCCCCGGCTTCACTGGCTTTCCTTTCCGCCCGGTCCCCAGGCTGGTCCGGCCTCGCCATGAAGGCCATCAGCTGTCGTCGTGGGCCGGCAGAGGGCTGTGCAAACTCCACGGGATTAGGGGTGCTGACGGATGAGGCGGCCGCCAGGGAGCGGGATCACTTGACAGGCATCTCCATTTCACTGTCCCCAGGGCCGAGCCTCGAGCCTGCTGCCCGCTCCCGCCCTGGCCTCCCCGTGACCCGGCCCTTCTTGTTTCCAGCCGCCCTGCCCCGCACAACTGCTGTTTTTGTGAGACCCTCCAGGTTCTCCCTGGCCATCTGGTGTCAGCTCACTCCAAGGGCTAAGAAGCCCCCATCTCCTCCTCCCTGTCCACCAAGAGCTCTTCTTGAAAATCTCCCAGGGAGGAGATTCCTCAGGAAACTGGTCAACAGGCCTCAGCCATGACAAAGCCATGAGGCCAGTGCTTTGCTGAGACGGGATTTCAGGGAAGGTGTGGGGAGTGGCAGGTCTCCAGGAATTTACTGAGGGGCTTTACAAGCTTTGAAGTATTCTGTGCACTGAGCCCAGAGGTCTGCAGGCTACTTTTTCAGGCCATACAAGCTCCCTGGAAGCCACTCTCTTCTGATAGAACAGAGAAACAACTGTAGATGGCATGTCAGTGAAAGGGCGAGGCTGTTGCCAGTAAAACCTTATCAACACACACAGACTGCACTGGATTTGGCCTGGGGGCCGGGGTTGCCGACACCGCCCCCAGGCAGGGCGCACAGCCTGCCTCCCCCACCCCTGCAGAGATCCTGAGGGGACAGAGGCCTCTGAGGAGCACCGAGCAGGACTGGGGCTGCTCCTGGAAGCAGCAGGCAAAGGGGCCCCAAGGTGCTGACCCCTGGGGGGAGCGCTCGTGACCTGCACAGGTGACCTTTGCCCTAAGGCAGGAGGCCCCCGCCGGATCATGGGCTGACGCCCTTAGCTGCTGCTGGGCTTGGGAGAAAACCCAAGGCCAGGGCTCCTGAGGCCGTGGCTGGTGAGGACTTTTCTGTCCTTGACGGGGAGGGGCTGGACGAATCCTCCCAGACAGACTTCTTTCTTTTCCTCCGGGGCATCTCTGTCCTCCTCCCCAGAGGCCTCCGCGGATGCTACTCCCTCTCCTGGAACACTCTTCCTCCGTCTTCCTCCTCGTCGCTCAGTTGGTAAAGGATCCGCCTGCAGTGCAGGAGACCCAGGTTCAATCCCTGGTGGGGAAATTTCCTGGAGAAGGAGACAGCAGCCCACTCCAGTACTCTTGTTTGGGAAATCCCATGGACAAGGGAGGCTACAGTCCATGGGGTCACAAGTGTCAGACACGAATTAGCGACTAAACCACAACCAATCCCTGCTCCTCCTGTCACTTTCTCCAGGAAGACTCCTCAGATTGTCTTGTCCCAAAGTCTGGGCTGGGGCCACCCCACATGCTCCCTCTGAACCCTGAAAGTCCCCTTCAGTTCAGTTCAGTTCAGTCACTCAGTCCTGTCCGATTCTTTGCGACCCCATGGACTGCAGCACGCCAGGCATCCCTGTCCATCACCAACTCCAGGAGTTTACTCAAACTCATGTCCATCAAGTTGGTGATGCCATTCAACCATCTCATCCTCTGTCGCCCCCTTCTCCTCCTGCCCTCAATTTTTCCCAGCATCAGGGTCTTTTCAAATGAGTCAGTTCTTCGATCAGGTGGCCAAAGTATTAGAGTTTCAGCTTCAATATCAGTCCTTCCAGTGAACATTCAGGACTGATCTCCTTTAGGATGGACTGGTTGGATCTCCTTGCAGTCCAAGGAACTCTCAAGAATCTTCTCCAGCACCACAGTTCAAATGCATCAGTTCTTCAGCGCTCAGCTTTCTTTATAGTCCAACTCTCACATCCATACATGACTGCTGGAAAAACCATAGCCTTGACTAGACGGACCTTTGTTGACAAAGTAATGTCTCTGCTTTTTAATATGCTGCCTAGGCTGGTCATTATTTTTCTTCCAAAGAGTAAGTGTCTTTTAATTTCATGGCTGCAGTCATCATCTGCAGTGATTTTGGAGCCCCGAAAAATAAAGTCAGCCACTGTTTCCACAGTTTCTCCGTCTATTTGCCATGAACTGAAGGGACCAGATGCCATGATCTTTGTTTTCTGAATGTTGAGTTTTAAGCCAACTTTTTCACTCTCCTCTTTCACTTTCATCAAGAGGCTCTTCAGTTCCTCTTCACTTTCTGCCATAAGGGTGGTGTCATCTGCATATCAGAGGTTCTTGATATTTCCCCCGGCAATCTTGATTCCAGCTTATGCTGCATGCAGCCCAGCGTTTCTCATGATGTTCTCTGCATAGAAGTTAAATAAGTAGGGTGACAATGTATAGCCTTGATGTACTTCTTTTCCTATTTGGAACCAGTCTGTTGTTCCATGTCCAGTTCTAAATGTTGCTTCCTCACCTGCATACTGGTTTCTCAAGAGGCAGGTCAGGTGGTCTGGTATTTCCATCTCTTTCAGAATTTTCCACAGTTTATTGTGATCCACACAGTCAAAGGCTTTGGTATAGTCAATAAAAGTCCCCTTACCTCATTGTACTTGAAACTATGTACCTCACATTGCCTTTTCATACTGGAATGGGCGGATGTAACTCAGATGACCGTTATATCTACTACTGTGGGCAAGAATCCCTTAGAGGAAATGGAGTAGCCCTTATAGTCAACAAAAGAGTCCAAAATGCAGTACTTGGATGCCATCTCAAAAACGACAGAATGATCTCGGTTTGTTTTCAAGGCAAACCATTCAATATCACAGTAGTCCAAGTCTACGCCCCAACCAGTAATTCTAAAGAAGCTAAAGTTGAATAGTTCTATGAAGACCTACAAGACCTTCTAGAATGTCCAAAACAGATGTCCTTTTCATCATAGGGGACTGGAATGCGAAAGTAGGAAGTTAAGGGATACCTGGAGTAACAGGCAAATTTGGCCTTGGAGTACAAAATGAAGCAGGTCAAAGGCTAACAGAGTTTTCCCAGGAGAACATACTGGTCATAGCAAACACCCTTTTCCAACAACAAAAGAGAAGACTCTACACATGGACATCACCAGATGGTCAATACTGAAATCAGACTGATTATATTCTTTGCAGCCAAAGATGGAGAAGCAAAACAAGACCAGGAGCTGACTGTGGCTCAGATCATGAACTCCTTATTGCCAAATTCAGACTTCAATTGAATAAAGTGGGGAAAACCACTAGACCATTCAGATGTGACCTAAACCAAATCCCTTACGATTATACAGTGGAAGTGAGAAATAGATTTAAGGGTCTAGATCTGATAGACAAACTGCCAGATGAACTATGGACGGAGGTTCGTGACATTGTACAGGAGACAGGGATCAAGACCATCCCCAAGAAAAAGAAACGCAAAAAGGCAAAATGGTTGTCTGGGGAGGCCTTACGAATAGCTGTGAAAAGAAGAGAAGCAAAAGGCAAGGGAGAAAAGGAAAGACATACCCATTTGAATGCAGAGTTCCAAAGAACAGCAAGGAGAGATAAGACAGCCTTCTTCAGGGATCAGTGCAAATAAATAGAGGAAAACAACAGAATGGGAAAGACTGGAGATCTCAAGAAAATGAGAGATACCAAGGGAACAGTTCATGCAAAGATGGGCTCGATAAAGGACAGAAATGGTAGGGACCTAACAGAAGCAGAAGATATTAAGAAGAGGTGGCAAGAATACACAGAAAAACTGTACAAAAAAGATCTTCATGACCCAGATAACCATGATGGTGTGATCACTCACCTAGAGCCAGATATCCTGGAATGTGAAGTCAAGTGGGCCTTAGAAAGCATCACTACGAACAAAGCTAGTGGAGGTGATGGAATTCCAGATGGAATTCCTAAATATTGATGCTGTGAAAATGCTGCACTCAATATGCCCGTGAATTTGGAAAACTGAGCAGTGGCCACAGGACTGGAAAAGGTCAGTTTTCATCCCAACCCCCGAGAAGGCCAATGCAAGAGAATGTTCAAACTACTGCACAATTGTACTCATTTCACACACTAGCAAAATAATGCTCAAAATTCTCCAAGCCAGGCTTTAACAGTACATGAACTGTGAACTTCCAGATGATCAAGCTGGTTTTAGAAAAGGTAGAGGAACCAAAAATCAAGTTGCCAACATCCACTGGATCATAGAAAAGGCAAGAGAATTCCAAAAGCATCTACTTCTGCTTTATTGACTACACCAAAGCTTTTCACTGTGTAGATCACAACAAACTGTGCAAAATTCTTCACGAGATGGGAATATCAGACCACTTTACCTGTATCCTGAGAAATTTGTATGCAGGTCAAGAAACAACAGTTAGAATTGGACATGGAACAACAGACTGGTTCCAAATCGGGAAAGAAGTACATCAAGTCTGTATACTGTCACCCTGCTTATTTAACTTATATTAAGAGTACATCATGCAAAATGCCAGGCTGGATGAACTGCAAGCTTGAATCAAGATAGCTGAGAGAAATGTCAATAACCTCAGATATGCAGATGACACCACCCTTATGGGAGAAATTGAAGAGGAACTAAAGAGCCTATTGATAAAAGTGAAAGAGGAGAGTGAAAAAGTTGGCTTAAAACTCAGCATTCAAAAAACTAAGATCATGGCATCTGGTCCCATCACTTCATGGCAAATAGATGGGGAAACAATGGAAACAGTGGCAGACTTTATTTTTGGGGGGCTCCAAAATCACTGCAGGTGATGACTGCAGCCCTGAAATGAAAAGACGTGTGCTCCTTGGAAGAAAAGCAATGACCAGACTAGATAGCATATTAAAAAAAGCAGAGACATTACTTTGCCAACAAAGGTCCATCTAGTCAAAGCTATGGTTTTTCCAGTAGTCATGTATGGATGTAAGAGTTGGACCATAAAGAAAGCTGAGTGCCAAAGAAATGATGCATTTGAACTGTGGTGTTGGAGAAGACTCTTAAGAGTCCCTTGGACTGCAAGGAGATCTAACCAGTCCATCCTAAAGGAGATCAGTTCTGAATATCCATTGGAAAGACAGATGCTGATGCTGAAGCTCCAATACTTTGGCCACCTGATATGAAGAACTGACTCATTGGAAAAGACCCTGATGCTGGGAAGGACTGAAGGCAGGAGGAGAAGGGGACAACAGAGGATGAGATGGTTGGATGGCATCATGAGTTTAAGTAAGCTCCGGGAGTAGGTAATGGACAGGGGGTGCTGCAGTCCACGGGGCCGCAGAGAGTTGGACACGACTGAGCGACTGAACTGAAGTGAACCTCACATTGGGACTTCACCCTGTGATCTTTTAACTGAGATCACACACCTGATCTCAGAACTTCATGAAGCTCAGATTCTTGCTGTCTCATGGCAGAAAGAATTCAGTGAGAGACAAAGTGATAGGTCAGAAGTGGATTCATTTAGAGAGACGCACGCTGTACAGATGGAGTGTGGGGCGTCTGAGAAGGTGAGAGGCTCCAGAATCTGGCGTGGTTAGTTTTTATGGGCTGAGTAATATCATAAACTAATGAGTGGGAGGATTGTTCCAGATATTTTGGGGAAGGGGTGGGATTTCCAGGAATTGGACCACCACCCACTCAGTCCAGTATTGTTGCTTGGAGAATCCCGTGGAGAGAAGGTCCTGGCGGGCTACAGTTCAGGGGTCGCAGAGTTGGGCGTGAGTGACTAAGCACACACATACTTCCACCTTTTGGTACTTGCTGGTCAGTCTCAGGGCAGTCATGCTGACTCTGGGTGTGTCACTTAGCTTGCCGTGTGTCGCAGTGAGTGTACACTGAGGCTCCAGGTCCAGTGGAAGTGGGCTCGTCTGCCATCGTGAAGCCACTGGGTCGAATAGTTTATGCCGTGTCCTCGGGCTAATTCACTATTTCAGAAGCTGAGCCCTGCCGCCTTCCCTCCTGCTTCATAATCGTATGCTTTCCTGGATCTCCCGCTAGAATGTGAGTCAGACTGAAAACCCTGGAGGCAGGACCTCAGCTCTCTCTCAGCACACAGCAGCTGCTGGACAAATACTGATGCAGTGAATGCATGGGTCTCACCCGCGTCACAGGCAGAGATTCCCATAGCTACTGTGGGAATAAACGTGTGTGCCATGCCCTCTTTAAACTGCCCAAGAAGCTGGAGGGGGCAGAGGTCCTGCTGTAACAGGAGGGACAGGGCAGGGCACAACTTCTGAAAGAAGGACACAACATAAACCAGTCAGAACCAGATGAGACCAAGGTGGCAGACAAGGCTAGACCTTGATCCTCAGTCAGCAGGTGAAACAACACACCCAGAGGTGCCGTGACAGTTCCAAGGCTCTGTTTAAAGACCAAGGAGGGGGTGGTGGCCCAAATCCTGGAAATCTCCACCCCGTCCCCAAAATAGTTGGAATAACCCTCCCACCCATTAGTATATGAAATTACCCAGCCCATAAAAAGTAACCTCCCAAATTTCGGGGCTGCACTCGCCCTCTGCCACGGCCCACACTCTGTCTGTGGAGTGTGCTTCTCTTCGAATTGGAATAAACCTGCTCTTTGGGCTTCCCTGGTGGCTCAGAGGGTAAAGCGTCTGCCCGCAATGCGGGAGACCCGGGTTCAATCCCTGGGTCGGGAAGATCCCCTGGAGAAGGAAATGGCAACCCACTCCAGTACTCTTGCCTGGAGAATCCCATGGACGGAGGAGCCTGGAAAGCTACAGTCCACGGGGTCGCAAAGAGTCGGACACGACTGAGCGACTTCACTTCACTACCTATCACTTTGTCTCTCATTGAATTCTTTCTGCGATGAGACATCAAGAACCTGAGTTTCATTAGGTCCTGAAACCAGGTACCATGGGTTTTGGCTGGGTTTGAGTCCCAGCCATGTGGGCTCAAGTCCCAAGCAGGGTTTTGGCTGGGTTTGAGTCCCAGCACATGGGCTTGAGTCCCAATCTGGGGTTAAACGGTTACCCCCCAAATTGGGTTTGCCTCTTGGTGAGCATTGAGCCAGAAAATGCAACCAAGCCAAAGATCAGAAGGAAGGGTTATTATTATTTCTCCTATTATAAGTAAGGAGAAAACGGGGACCTTTCCCAAAGTGGTGTCTCCTCAGCAGCAGGACTCGGGGGGTTTTAAGCTAAGGGCACAGGTATGTTCATGAAGGGGCTTGAGCAGGGGAGAAGTCGGCTTATGATTGGGGCAGAGGTGCACAGAGTCCAGCCTTTGGCTGACTGAAGTCATAGGGTCAGAAAAGGCCAATGGCCTCCTCTCGCGTGTCCCTGTCTATCTGGTGGCCAAGCTTCAAGCTGACCTTCACCACCAACTCCGAACTGGGAGTCTTCACAACAGATGTATCGTCACTGCTCTTGTTACAGCTCTTGCCCGGTAACAGTTGTTCATTCCTTCCCTCGAGATTGTTGGTTTCTAAGACCTGTTCAAGGACAAGCACCGTGTCCAGGCTCAGGTCACAAAGTGGCTCAGGCCAAAAATGGCTTCTCTTCTGTCAAGAAGCGGCCGCCCAGTCCTCTCTCCAGGGCCACCCGCCTTCTCTGTTCACAGTCCTTTCTGTGGTGACGGAGACAGTCTTTCCACTTCGGCTCGGTTCCATGGACTGACGCCTGAACACGCGGCCGGGCTGTCTGGACAGAGGCCAGCGCCTTCCCTCAGCGGCGTCGCCCGGGGAGGGCAGGGGCTGGGGCGCCGCTTTCCTCAGCCTCGCTGAAACGAGACTTCCTGCCTCCCTCGCGCCTCTCACTGCCTGTCGCTTAGTTTCCCTTTGTCAACCGGAAGAGATGGACAAGTCGAGAGCTGTGAGTGAAGTTCTATTTACGGCAAAGTGAGGCCTGCAGCCCGGGAGACGGCGCCTCAGGCGCCCGAGAGGCTGCTCTGGAGCGGTGGGGAGGCCCGCAGGTACGGTGGGGCGGAAGGGGCGCTCAGTGCAGTCAGGCTCCGACCTCTGCTAGGCACGTGGAGCTCATGTCCCCATGGAGGGATTTAGTGATTTTCTAGATATGAGGGGATACAAGGATTGGGATCAGGAAACCAGTTCCTGAAAATATCTAACAATGTAGAGCCCCGTCCCACCAGATTCCCAGAGCACAGAGTGCCTCACCCCACCCTGAACTCCCTCAGGGGGTCTTGAGATCCACAGCTGCCGCGACCGGTGTTCAGTCTCCACAGAAGTGAAGCGAAGTGAAGTCGCTCAGTCGTGCCCGACTCGGCGACCTCATGGATGGTAGCCTGCACCAGGCTCCTCCGTCCGTGGGGTTTTCCAGGCAAGAGTACTGGCGTGGGTTGCCGTGTCCTTCCCCAGGGAATCTTCCCGACCCAGGGATCGAACCCAGGCCTCCCGCACTGCTGACACTGCAGACGACGCTTTGCCGTCCGAGCCACGGCAGACGCTGCTGCGGGGTTCGGTCACGGCCAATGCGCCTGGCGCGAGCCGCTTGCAGTTGACACCGTGACGAGCAGGAAGTTACTGTGTTCCTGCTGTGTGTTTGTGGGGTGTGTATTTATAGTGTGCTCATGGCGCGTGTTTGCGGGGTGTTCGTGGTACGTGCGTGTTTGCAGCGTTCTCACGGTGTGTGTCTGTGGGTGTTGTGTAGACTTGTGGGATGGTTGTGTGTGTTTACCGTGTTTTTGCGGTGTGTGCTTGTGGCAGTGTTGCCGAGTCCAAGCTCCAACTGCTTGCGCCACGACAGGCCAATTAACACAGATGAGGTGTTGAGGCAAGAAATATGACTTTAGTCAGAAAGTGATCTGACTGAGAAGATGGCCAAATAATGTCTCAAGTCAATCATCTTGTTGGGGGTTGGATGCCAGTTTCTTTTATAGGACAGAGAAAGGGAGGAGATGAGGAAAGAAAGACCATTAGCTTTCAAATATCTCCAGGAATGGGCAGCATCAGAAAGGGAGTGTGTTAATCTCTTCAACAGAGGGGCAGGGCTCCCCAGGCAGGCCATTATGTATCATTATAATAACAAAAGCAATGGAAAACCAAGGGTAAAGTCACAGATTTTTAACTTCTATGCAGAGGACATCATGCAAAATGCCAGGCTGGATGCAGCACAAGCTGGACTCAAGGTCGCCGGGACAAGTGCCAATGACCTCAGATACGCGGATGACACCACCCTTATAGCAGAAAGTGAAGAGGAACTAAAGAGCCTCTTGATAAAAGTGAAAGAGGAGAGGGAAAAAGTTGGCTTAAAGCTCAACACTCAAAAAATGAAGATCATGGCATCCTGTCCCATCACTTCATGGCAAATAGGTGGGGAAACAATGGAAACAGTGACAGACTTTATTTTCTTGGGCTCCAAAGTCACTACAGATGGTGACTACAGCCATGAAATTAAAAGATGCTTGCTCCTTGGAAGAAAAGCTACGACAAACCTAGACAGCATATTCAAAAGCAGAGACTTTTTAATATGACAGCATATTAAAAAGCATTACTTTGCCAACAAAGGTCCATCTAGTCAAAGCTATGGTTTTTCCAGTAGTCATGTATGGATGTGAGAGTTGGACCATAAAGAAAGCTGATACATTTGAACTGTGGTGTTGGAGAAGACTCTTGAGAGTCCCTTGGACTGCAAGGAGATCAAATCAGTCCATCCTAAAGGAGATCGGTCCTGAATATTCACTGGAATGACTGATGCTGAAGCTGAGGCTCCCATACTTTGACCACCTGTACTTTTCCATTGTTTCCCCATCTATTTGCCATGAAGTGATGGGACCAGATACGAGAAACCTGACTCGCTGGAAAAGACCCTGATGCTGGGAAAGATTGAAGGCAGGAGGAGAAGGGGACGACAGAGGATGAGATGGTTGGATGGCATCACTGACTTGATAGACATGAGTTTGAGCAAGCTCCAGGAGTTGGTGATGGACAGGGAAGCCTGGCATGCTGCAGTCCGTGGGGTCACAAAGAGCCGGACACACTGAATGACTGAACTGGACTGAAAGTCACAGATCCAGCGTGGAGTCACACTTGGCATCTGTGTCTGTGAAGGAACCGTCCGGAGAGTGAACATTATCCCTGAGTGGTTGCAGGGGTCTTCTTGTTAAAAGGAGGTTTCCGAACTCACCTGTTGTTAGCAGCTCTGGTTGTATCTGGGTCAGGATTTCGCACTGTTGCTACTTACCCTCAGCCCCCACCTCCCGGCTAGGGCACAGAGGCCAGGCTTCCAGTCCAGAGGCACTGAAGTACCCCACTGGGAACAGTAGCTGTCTCCCAGGAATCAGTGTCAAGCTAACCCACGTCCCCAGGGGACAGGAGGGGCGGACATGGGTGCTACAGAGTCGGGTAGCCTGGGAGGCAAGTTGAAGAAAATCAGGTCAAAAGCCCATGGGAATTTGAATTGAAATTGCAGCCCACCCTCCCTGCCCCCTGTCGAGCTCCTGCTGTGTCCCTGGCCCCCTCCTCTGTCGTGGTCCCTGCAGGGGTGGCGCTGCTCCACGCTGGCCCAGGACCACCCGCCAGGGCTGAGGTCCAGAGGGGCTGCACGGCTCCACGTGGTGGGGGACGGGCAGGCGGGGAGGGGGACGGAGAGAGCCCTGTTCTCAAGGCTTCTCTCCTCCACGCCCACCTCTCCTCACCTCCCGTTGCGCCTGTCTGGTGACATCTGTCAGCTCTTCGTTGGGGCCAGAGAACATGACCGCCGTCACAGCCCCAGGGCCGGCGGGCTCACAGCCCCACTACGCTGGCCTGCGACTGGGGAGTGGCTGCCTCTTGATTTCAGCATTCTGTGTTTTTGATAGGATGACCTTTGGGTGGGGGTGGGGGGAACCGCAACTGGGAAGCGTCTGCCAACTCAGCCAGGCCTTGGTGATGAGCAAAATGGCAAAAATAGATCTCAGACAAAGACATCATTTCTTCCTACTCCTGGCCTCTGCTCTGCTCCTCGCCCTGGGGACCCTGGAGGCAGGAGCCTGACTGCCCTCGGGGCCTCCCCGGCTGCACAGACACCTGCCCTCATGACTCCAGGCCGCTCTGCAGCCTCTCGCCTCCTGTCCTCGCCAGAGAGTGGCCCTGGCAGAAAAGCTGACGAAGCAATTAACAGCCTGGCCGGCTCATTAAACACCAGCGCTAAGACCCATTAGACCTTCTCCGGCCGTCAAGGGCACCACCCTTAGGTCACGCGGGAAGGACGCTGGGCCTGGCTCCCCGGCAGCCCCTGGCGGGCCACGGCCACCATCTCACCCACCAGGCCCGACCCTCCCCTCTCCTCGCAGTCATCTGCGAACATGTGATCAGCTGCATCTGCTCAGGTTTCTGCCTGAAGGCTCCCATCTCCTGGCACGGCTCCCAAGGCTGAGTAACTCCCAGGCGGCACCCAGGATGGGGCAGTGGGCATGGCCAGAGGGAGACGATGGCACCACCTCTCCTTGGGGGTTACAAAGGACAGAGGGGACCGCTCACGGGAGGGCGGACTGGCATGTGTGAGACGCTGGAATGGCGCCAGCTGGAACGGGAGGGCAGAGGGCAGTGTGGCTGAAGAGGAATGCACCGGGGAAGGATTCTGGCAGAGGAGGGCCTTCGCAGGCTTTGAAGAATAGTGCTTGATAGAAAGAAAGTGACCCCCGCTTCAGGGAGGATTAAGTGACATCCAAACAGGGCTTAAGGCAGCCGGGGGGCTTCGGGTGGGCAGGAAGGTTTGCTGGCCAGTGTGAGACTCTTCTCTGCAGATCGGGCCCAGGCAGGGCCCTCCGTCTGAAGGCTAAGCCTCCTGGCGCCAAGATGTGCGTGCGTCCTCGGGGCCCGGCGGGGTGCACGGCCGGCGCCTCCATCACGCGTGCAGGCAGCCCCCTCCCCGTCCCCTGAGCCACGTGGCTGGCGGGCTGCCCTAGAGCCAACATCAGGTCAGCCGTACTCATCTTGTCGCCTTCTTTCTTTTCTTCTTTTTCTTTTTGGCTGCGTTGCACCACACAGCACGTGGGATCCTAGTCCCCGACCAGGGATTGAACCTGTGACCCCTGCAGTGGGAGCGCAGATTCCTAACCTCTGAACCGCCGGGAAAGTCCTCGCCATTATCCCAGAGGCCTGCTTCTCTCTCCTCGCGGGCCCTCCCCTCACTGCTCCCCTTTCAGCCTGGGGGGGGGGGCGGTTTCAGGCTTCCTGCTCCCGCCCTCCCTGCCCCTCGCCTCATCACGGCTCCTCCAGGCCCTTCGGCTGCGGCTGCAGCTCCGTCCCACCCTCAGTCCTCTGGGGCGGGGCGGCGGGGCGGGCAGGAGGGCATGGGGTCAGGACACGCGGGTGTAGCCGTGGTTCACCATTCTTCAAGTATGGCTGAGCTGGGCTCCATCGATGGATGATAGAGGCTCACGCTTCTGCCTGGGAGCTCGGTCCAGGGGAACCGACACCTGATGTAACCCCCGATACTCAGTGCCAGACTGTGGCGGTCCAACCAGACCGTCATTGCCCTGCCTGCAGGCGTTTCTAGAACCTGACCAGCTCTCCCTTCCCTGCGGTCCCAGGCACCTCCTCTCTCCAGATGACTGCAGGGCCGCTCATGTCCTCCCCCGGCGGCGTGTGCCTGCCCAGGCATGTCCGGCTCTTCTGCGGCCCCGTGGACTCCTCTGTCCATGGGGTTTCCCAGGTAAGGACACTGGAGGGGGTGCCATTTCCTGCTCCCGGTTTCCTGACCCAGGGATCGCACCTGCACCTCTTGTGTCTCCTACACTGGCAGGGGCTTCCTTACCCCTGGCTCCCCGGGAAGCCATCTGCTCTCCTGCACGCCCTCTTATTTCCCTTCCAGCAGCCAGAGGGGCCCTTTAGAAATGCACATCAGGGACTTCCCTGGTGCTCCAGGGGTTAAGAATCCACCTACCCATGCAGGGGACATGGGTTCGGTCCCTGGTCCAGGAAGGTTCCTCATGCTGTGGGGCAACTAAACCTGTGCGCCCCAGTTACTGAGTGCATGTGTCTAGAGCCTGTGCTCGGCAGCAAGAGACGCCACTGCAGCGAGAAGCCTGCTCACCGCAACTAGAGAGGAGCCCCTGCTCGCCACAGCTAGAGAAAACCCGCACACAGCCACGAAGACCCAGCACGGCCAAATAATAAAATAAATGAATAAATATTAAAAACTACCAGCTCATGTCAGATCTCATGATCCCTGCGCTCAGGACACCGCAGCAGCTTGCTGTCTTATTCAGAGTACAAGGCCACTCATCACCACGGTCCATGGCCCTGGTGATTGATGACCCTCTGCCTGGCTGACAAAATTCCCTCTGCTTCCCTCTGTCTCAGCCACTCCAGCTCACAGCCTCCAGGTTGTAAACGTGGTATTTAAACCCGAGTCCATCTGATTCAAGAGTTCACACCCTTTCCACTGAGAACAGTATCATCCTCTTTTACCAGTGAGGAAACATGTTCAATACGTTTAGAGAATCTAGAGAATCCCCCGGCGGCGCAGTGGTTAGGACTCGTGGTCGCTGCTGTGGACCCAGGTTCAATCTCTCGTTGGGGAACTGAGTCCCACCTGCTATGCAACCTATAAACAAATAAATAAGTTTGAGATCAGACTATGCTTATGTGACTAGGAAATTATATCAGCATTATCCATAGAATTAAATCCTGGGGCAGACCCCATCACTTCTAGAAGATCACAAATGTCCACTAGTGTTGACCAGGTAATAAGGTTATTGGCTGTTCACTTCCACCACCAAATTCCCCTGGATTTTATCTCTGCCCAGCTTATTGGGCCATAAAGAAGGCTGCGTCCCAGAGAATTGATGCTTCGGAACTGTAGTGCTGGAGAAGACTCTTCAGAGTCCCTTGGACAACAAGGAGATCAAACAATCAGTCAACCCTAAAGGAAATCAACCCTAAATACTCACTGGAAGGACTGATGCTGAAGCTGAAGCACCAATATTTGGCCACCTGATGCAAAGAGCCGACTCACTGGAGAAGACCCTGATGCTGGGAAAGACTGAAGGCAGAAGGGAGCAACAGAGGATGAGATGGTCTGATGGCATCACTGACTCTATCGGTACGAGCTTGAGCAAACTCCAGGAGATAGTGAAGGACAGGGAAACCTGGCGTGCTGCCGTCCATGGGTCGTGAAGAGTCAGACACGACTTAGCAACTGAACAAGCACAACAACAGCCTAAATTGTGGGCTTGGTCTTTTTAGCCTGTGATCGTTTGTACCCGATCTCAGAAAGCAAGGAGATGACATTTTTCTTCCTTTAAATGCTCATGCTACCCACCACACAAAGGCAGTTTTTTCATCCCCGTAATTTTTGTAAATAAAGCCTTCTGGCCCCAGGAGGCCTGAGCTCACATCTGCCCTCAGCCTCTGCAGACAAGCAAGTCCGGGCCAGTCTCAGAGGACGTCGGCCTTCGCTGTATCATCAGCAGAACCATCGCTGGGGAGCAGAGGAAAGCCTACAGGTCCCTGAGGGACCCACGAGCTCCGGGCACCGTGTCCCGCCACACGGTTCAGATCACGCCTATACAAGAGGGCCATACATGGGCCCAGGGCTACTTCCTCCAGGGTGGACACCAGGCTGGACACCAGGCTGGGATGCGACTGGGCCTCAGGTGGTCAGGCTCCCGGTCCCTGGAGCCAGCACACTGGGGCCCCATCACGCGTGCCTCCAGGAGCACAAACCCGTCACCAGGCAGTAAATTCCTTTTCCGCCGTGGGCATTAGTGAGACCCAGCCGGCCGCTGTCAATCTCCCCGGGGCAGGCATCCAAGGACCTAGGCTGGCAGGTGCCCCCTCCCCGGATGTGGTCCATGGGGAGCCCAGGGGAGGCCTGGGGGCATTCTCCAGAATTCTCTGCGAGGACGGTGGGAAGCGTGAGGGTTTTAGGAAGACGGAAGTGGGGACCTAGGGGAAGGTGCACCTCCGGGTCCTGAAATCACTTGTGGGTGCTGGCTGGGCGTTTGGAAGGAGCAGCATCAAAGTCACTGAGCCAGCAAATCGAAGGCTCGGTCATCTTCCTCCGTGACTGGCACCGGGTTATGGCTCTGCTGGAATTCTCCTTGTTTTACGGGGGATTCTCTCTCTCTCTTCTCCTCTCTCCTTCCTCGCTTTCTTTCCTTTCCTGTCTTTTCTGGTTCCCAGGAGGAAGCTCTGTAGTGGGGACTGGACAGGCTTGCGGGCGAGCAGACCTGGGTCTCTCATTTTATAAATGGAGAAACCCCTGTTTTGAGGGGCAAAGAGGCATGTCCACCTGGCTGCCTTCCCAGCCGTGTGGCTGGGTCATCAGGATAGCTGTGGGCTTAGAGGGGCCCAAGCCTCAAGAGCCCAGGACGCAGCTGGCAGGTCAGGGCCCTTGGTCATCTGGCCCTGGACCATCTGGTCAAGCATGTCGCGTCCTCCTGAGCCTTCCATCGTCAGCTGGACTCTGACAGCAGCCCACACCTCCTGGGATCTTGAACTGTAGCTTTGGAAAAGAAATCAAGTATTTATTTGGAGCCAGGTTTGAGAAGTTAACTGCATGGGGACCGATTGCGGTAGAAACATTTGGCGGAGGTTAGGGAGGTGACGTGTGTCTAAAGCACCGAGGCCTCTCAGGCTGGCTCCTCCGCTGTCTGCAGACCGTGCCTGTGTCTCACTGGACGGCCCTCGTAAAGTGCGAGTCTTGTCCTTACGTCATGACCTGAGTCCTCCTGTACTCGGTGGTTACTGCCTGCTGCTGTTCTAGTATCTGTGTTTGAGAACATTTAACTCTTTGCTGGAGTTCCAACACTTTGCACGGCTGATTCAGGTTGGGGAGCTGAGCCCCTGATCAATAAAGGGAAACGGGATTTGCCTGTGGACTATGTTTCCCTCTGGGTCTTCGGACGTTAACCAAGCGTCCCTCTTCACCCAGGGCTTCCCTGGTAGCTCAGCTGGTAAAGAATCCGCCTGTGATGCAGGAGACCCCAGTTCGATTCCTGGGTTGGGAAGATCCACTGGAGAAGGGGACGGCTACCCACTCCAGTTTTCTGGCCTGGAGAACCCCATGGACAGAGGAGCCTGGCGGGCTACAGTCCGTGGAGTCGCAAACAGTGGGACACGACTGAGCAACGTTGACTTTCACTTCACTGTCCTCTCCACCCAGAATCAGGGGAGCGGACGACCTGGGGACAACGCAGTGAGGGCGGGGGAAGGAAGGTCCCTCGACTAACTCTATGCCCTGCCCCCCAGCTGCCAGGCCCCTCTTTGAGGCTGTGACCAAGCTTCTTCTAACAACTGCTGCTGAAGCGCCTGTGTGATGCCTAGTGGCCCCGCTCCATTCGGCGGCTCACCCCCCTCCCCCCAGTTTTCCTGCCCAGAGCGCAGACGAGGCTCCTGCTTCCCTGCCTTTCAGGCATCATCCTTCCCGGCGGTCCCCATGTGCCCTCCTGAAGCCAAGCAGTGGTGATCGGAAGTGTCTGCACCCCAAAGACTCTCTGGGTGGAGGTGGGAGGTGGTCATTCCCTCAACCAGTGAGGGCCAAGCATACTCTCAACTTAGGAAAGAAGACAGTCTCTCCCAGTGGGGTGGGGGTTACGTTGCGAATTGGGGAGAGGCCAGTAAACTCAAGGATCAGTTAGCGGAGTGGCCTCAGACAGTCGGAGGAGGTGGCGGGCAGAGGCTGCCCACCGCCCCGGGGGGAACCGGAAAGGCAGGCACGGTGATTAGTGACACTATGGGGCCCAGGCCGCTCAGCTGCCCGCTGCGGAGGCTCAGAACCTGCGGGTCCCCACCCCTACTGTGGCCGCCAGTGCTGCCTGGGCCGTTTCCTGCGGCCTGGCCGTGCAGCTGAAGCCTCCCAGTTGGACGGAAGCTCTCTGAGGAGGAAGGAGAGATGGTGCCATCAGAAAGGAGCCAGCCCTCCACCCCAGGGCAGGCGGTCTCCACTCCGGGCCCCTGGGGGGGTCTCGTCCGTGGGTTTCTCAGCAGGGCGTTGACAGCCACGTCTCCTCCATGGCTGGGCCCCCGAGGACCCGAGTCCTCAGCTGGCCGCAGCCTAGCTTCCTGCCCAGCCCTGGGCTGGACCCTGCCCATGGCATCCTTCTTGGGCACGGCACCCCCAGGCCACGCCGCCGGTCGGGGATGGGGTTTCAGCCTGATCTTTAGCACCAGCTGCGTGCGGCCAGGCTGCTGGGAATTTGGGGAGCTGGTGCCAGACGGAGCACAGCCGATCCCGGGAGGCAGCCCTGCTGCCCTTGGGACCGGAGGCAGGGCGGCCTCAGACTGTCCCCTCCAGGGGTCCTGGCCCCAGCTGGGCAGTGGGTGTAGAGGTCTGGGGGCAGCCGTGGCCCCACTGGACCTCAATTTCCCTCGGGTCAAGCAGCCCACAGCGTCAAGCTCTCTCTGGGGGTGTCTTGGGCTTAGGCATAGGGGTAGGGGTCTCCATCCCCGTCCTTCGAAGCCCTGGGCTGATGTGGGAGACACAGCCCCTCCCCTGGGAGTGCCAGTCTACTGGGGACACAGGTCCTGACTTCAGAGTTTCTCCACTCAATTTAGCCAACAGTTGACACCCAAGAGGTCTTCCTAAAACACAGCCCTGTCACTTCTCTGCCTGGCAAACTCTCGCAGCTCCTCACCCACTCCAAAACAAATACCAACTTCCTGGCAGGCGCAGAAATCACTACGACTGCCGGCAGGTGTGGGCCTGCTGGAGCAGGCCCTTCCAGCCCAGAGGCTCCCCCAGGACAGGCGCAGCTCTCCTTTGCCCAGCGGGGACGCGTCCTTGCGGGGCGGGCAGGGCACAGGGTAGAGAGGCTTCTGACCACCCGCCAGCCCGGGGGGCTGTGTGTGCGGGAGAAACCACATTGGGCGCAGGGCGGAGGCAGGCATCACGGGCCCTGGGTCCCCTGGCTCAGAGGGAGACGGGCCTGAGACAGGAGCGCAGGAGAACCCATGGGGTCACAGGGACAGGATGCTCCATGTGGGGGTCACGGACAGGAGGGAGGGTGAACACGGGGGTCGAGAGGCCGGCGTGCCTGAGCTGGAGCCGACAAGCGTGCGGGTCGGGAGTAGGGGAGCGTGACGGTAGGTGGAGAAAGCTCGGCCACCTCCAGGAGCTCAGATTCAGGGCAAACAGGCTTCTGCACGGC
>NW_024070205.1:1239188-1258211 GCF_014754425.2 Oryx dammah | reverse complement strand
GTGGTTGGAGGCACGACAGTGCCTGACATGTGTGTCTCTGGGCTACAGGTGTTGAATGCTCGAATGTAAATATTTAAAATATGCTGCTCATATTTTATATTTTTTTAAGTTTGTATTGGGGTATAGCTAATTAATGGGATTTCCCTGTTGGCTCAGTGGTAAAGAATCTGCCTGCAATGCAGGAGACATAGACGACATGAGCTCAGTTCCTGAGTGAGGAAGATCCCCTGGAGGAGGAAACGGCAGCTACTCCAGTATTCTTGCTGGGAAAATCCCACAGAGGAGCCCACGGGGTCACAAAGAGTCGGACACGACTGGGCAACTGAGCACACAGCTAATTAACAAACAACGCTGTAACAGTTTCAGGTTACTACTCATGTTTTAGCCCTGTTTTATCATTTCTTCCTTGAAAAAAATACCAGAAGGCTCAAAAATTGCAAACAGGTGGGCTCAACTTCTGAGACACCCTGGTGTGCCTTTCAATGAGGTTCGCGAGCAAAGAATACAGCATGGAGGCTGAAAATGTCGACTTCTTTATTATTATTATTTTAAATTTGAGAATGTTGACTTTTATCTAATTTTTCAAAGTCAGAACGTCAGGGGGAGGAGGCTGAGCTGTAATGGGATCAGCCCACCCTCGCTGCCCCAGCCTGGATCACTCATGAGCAGTGGCTCGAGGGACCCCTGGGCGACGGCTCTCAGGCCGGCTTCCTTCTCTGTGAGCCGACGCGGTGAGTCCACCTCCGGGGCCGTCACGAGGGCAGACGTCGCTCCGGGGTGAGCACCCGGCAGCAGCTGGGGGCAGTGAGCGTGTGCTTTGTGCACAGTCAGCCCCGTGACGTGCTGGGCAACACGCAGGCTCACCTGTGGGGTGGCCGTGCGTCCATGAGCAGGAGCTGGTCCCCCTCCTGCTGCTGACCCGATAGCCGCCTCCACGGGGCCGCTGTCTGGGCTGGTCATCGGGGACTTCCCCTCCCCTGATATCGGCTGCCACCCTGGCTGTTCATCGGCTCCCTCGAGGCAGGTCCCCTCCCCTGCACCTCAGTGCGTCTCTGAACAGGGATGAGTCGGGTTAGAGCCCCCAGGAGACACAGAGAGCAGACGGGTGACGGGGGTGTGGGTGGGGGATGGAGGAAGGGCATTAAGGGGTTCCATCTCCAGGTGTAAAAAAGCAAGCGGCAGGGCCGGAAAACACAAGGCACCCGGCAAGCAGGACAGGAATGACTCTGGGGAAAGCTGGCTCGTCGTGGGGAGCGTTTCATGACGGAGCAAACGTCGGGCCCTGGAGAGGCTCAGAGCAGCTATTGTGCGGTGGCCGTGTTCCCGTAAAGAAAGACGGTGCAGATCGAGTCGTCAAAGACTCGAGTGTCTCACCGGAAGGGAGCTCATCTTGTTGCTGCTGGAGGCTCTGGAAGGTTCTGTCTGGCCCCGAGCCCTGGGAGGCCCCACCTACCCCAGGAGACGGGGTGCGCCAAGGCCTGGAAGCCAGAGCAGGGGCTCTGCCCGCCTGCGGCCTCGGGTCTGCAGGCCCTTTCGCATGAGAGCGTGGGCCCGGGCTCGCGTCTCCGATGCTGAAAGCTGCCTTTTAAGCATGAAATTGTCCTCGGGGCCGAGGGCTTCATTCCTGGGAGGCCACAGGGGTTCGTCACAAGCAGGAGGTGAGAAAGACGTGAACTGAGCTTGACCGGTGGCGGGCTGGAGCTGTGGGGGTCGGGGGGGACACAGACAGCTGCGGGCTGGGGGTGGGTATGGACGGGTCCAGAGAGCAGCTGGGGGCTGGAGGGAGGCGGGGCAGGGGTGTACGCCCACGAGCTCTCAGCTGTGCCTCCCCAGGGACGGAGCGGTAGAGTGGAGTCCTGGGTCCGACCCCAGCCCGTCCGCGGCCCAGATCCTGGGGCCGTCTCCGCGGGGCCGCATGTGGCCTTTCCCTTTCTGCAGAGTTCTGTCTTCTGGTGTCACTGTGATATGTGCACGGGGGCACGTGTGTGCAGGTCTTCAGGCAGAAGCCTGTCCAGCACATTTGCTGGCACCCCAGGCCAGCAGAGATGGTCCTAACCCAGCCCGCACAGAGGCCCTGGCCTCTGAGTTCAAGTGCTCCCCTGCGTCAGAGAAAGTCACCCGGCCTCCAGATCCATGGGCCTCACCCCAGGAACCCACTCAGGAAGCAGGTCACAGGACTCCAGAAGGTTCCGGAGATCATCCCACTCACCCCAAGCCATGGGGAGCAAGAGGGGTCCCGTGGGAGCCTGAGCTCTGCATCCCGGGGGGACAGGAGAGCGGTAGTAAGCTGGGCCGTGTCTTCACCCAGAGTCATCGAGGGAGAAAGAACAGCATAGCCCCCGCCCAGAGCGCTTCTGGGGCTGGGGGGAGCCTTCCGCTAATCAAGGGCCCCGGGGGCTTGCGGCTCCATCCCTCAGGAGGGCTGGGAAGGCCATGCCCGGGGAGGGTGTGAGATTTCCCTGGCTCGCTGGGAAGGGTCCTGGAGGACAGTCAGAACACCGATGTCAGCGAGCGTGGTGGCCAGCAAATACCGCGGAGGGCTGGGCTGGGAGCTTGGCGACCACATTTGTGCACCTTTTTCACCCTGTGCGGTCACAGAGGCCCACGCCACTGCCTGGCCCCAGACGGGTGATGCCGGGAACTCTCACCTTCACGGTGTGCGTGGCCGACTTGGCCGCACACCGTGTTCCTTTGACAGAGGACAGAGGACGCAGGGTGGAGGGTAGAGGACGCGGGAGAGCCGTGGGCCCAACTCATCAGAGTCCTGACGTTTCAACTGCAGCCAGTGCAGAGCGGGCCGGCTCCTCTGAGCAGGCCTGGGGGCCGCCTCCGGCTCCGGGGAGACTACGAGCTACCCACGCTAGCCCAGATGACGCAGCACTGCAGTCCAGGAGCCCCTGGAGAAGGGCCGCAGGGCCCCACGAGGCAGAGCACCTGGGGCAACCAGACCCCCTCCTGGGAGCCGGACTCCTGCCTCTAACTCCCAGCTGCCTCCAGCCCCTTGTCTGCCCTGCGGCAGAGCGGGCTGCTTGAAAACTGCCAACGGATCCTGTCCCCCGCCAGGATACAGATCACGTCTCGCCACGGCCTCCAAAGCCCGCCTGTCCACGCCCACCTCCCTGGTCTTTCCTCGGGGTCCCTCTGGAGCAGTCAGGGCACTGTCACCGGCTAGATAGCATCTGTCTGCCCGCTAGACCCACATCAGGAGCACCCCGTCTACACTCACCTGCGTTTCCCCAGAGCCCACCACAGCGCTAGACCCAGGGTCCCAGGGGTGGGTGGGGCATTCAACACCTATTTGTTGAATAAATAAAGCACCAACTTCTGATATCCAGAGTTAGAAACAGGCAGGAAACACACAACCCGTGTGTATGTACCCGCACAACACACACACACACCCTGAGTGTGAGAGATCAGACACCTGCCCCCAGAGTACACACACGAGCGAGCCCCGGGTCCGCAATGTGCTGGGGTGTGTGTAACCACCGTGCCCTCCCCTGAGAGGAACCTTGGCCTCTTTGCCTTCCACTGTGTCCGGATCTGTGATCAAGCCTTGCTTACTGGAGGAGACAAACCAGTTCCCTGTCCTGAAGGAGCAAGCAGGTGTTGTCCCCAAGCAGAAAGGGCGGCCCTGTGCCCCGGCTCCTTCTGGGCCCGCCTGCCCCCCCATCCTAAAGGAAACCTATTACCAGCCCCCCACCCCGATTCCCACCTTCCATCTGCATGTCCTAACACCCAGGCGTCTGCCCTGCCTGCTTCAGCCCCCAGCCCTGCTGGCAGGGCCAGCTCTCCCACCTCAGGAAGCTCACCACCTCCTGGGAGGCCTCCTGGCTGTAGACTCCTGGGGTCTCACCCTGCCCCTGGCCCCCTCAGGGGTTACACCCTCTGATCTGTTGGGGGCTGAGACTCACTCCCCAAGGCTGGGTTTGTTTGGTGCCACTTCAGATGCCGATTCCCAAGAGGGCAGTGCCTTTGGGTGTCTGCGTGACTTATGGTGTCAAGGGTCCCCAGGGGTCAGCTTAGTGGAAAAATTAAGGCCTTGGATGATGAGAAGGCGCCCGCTAAGAGGATCATATAAGCAAGGCCACGCGGGGTGGACTTGACCAAGCCAATCTGAGAGCTTAATGCTCCGCAAGGAATTGGATGAGTCCATGTCACAGGACCCTTCCATCTCTGACCTCCCGGGAGGCGAGGGCGGGAACCCCGGGGGGCCCTGCCCTGCCAAGCCCAGGCTGGAGGAGGAGGAGGAAGGAGGCGGGCTGAGTGGGAGGGGCGGGGGCAGCGGGAGTCTGCCGTGACCTACATCTGTCCCGGCGCCACCGGGCCACCGGCAGTCCATTCAGAGCCTCCGGCAGCAGCTGGCCGCGGGGAGGCGGGAGCGGCAGGGAGGCCGGAGGCGGCTGTGCTCCCAGGTCAGCGGGCTCTGCACACCTGGCTGCCCACCGGGGCGGGGGCAGGGAGGGCGAGGCTGGGGTCCCGCTGCCCTTCTCTGCTCAGGAAGGGCAGGCAGGGGCAGGAACCCAGGAGCCCCCTGGGCGGTGCATCCCCTCCGATGGCTGGGGACACTTGGAGGACGGAGCCGCGGCGAGCCTGTCGGGGCAGTTCTGTTCCAGGCTCAGACTCTCCCAGCGCTGCTCAGCTGGCAACGCCGACCAGCTTAAATACTCTGAGCAGCTGTCCAGAATAAGGACCTCCGGTCTGGAACTCGGCACATCTTGATTAATAACATGGTCAAACAGGGAGAAGAGCGCCGGGTGTCTCTCCCTGCCCTGACTCCTACGCGTTGAGAAGCTGGAGGCAGCAGGAAGCGGGAGGGCTGGATGAAGCTGGTGGGGTGGGGGCGGAGGGCTGAGGGCCTGGGGGAGACCGGGAGGCATTTGCGGGGACTCAAGCTGCCGTTTGGTGCAGAGAGTTAAAATTCTTCTCCAAAGTGGGAGAAAGCTTGGAGCAGAGCGTCTCCTCCCCAATGCCTCCTCCTCTCCATGAGGACCACGACCCTCTGGTCTCCAACCAAACGGATAGCTCACCCTTCGCCTTTGACCTTGTCCCGGATCTGGCTTACTCCTGAAGAGGCAGAGGTCGGGAGGGCGAGCTGGTCAAAGTGGGCCCCAGGGTGCCCGTGGGGGCTCAGCCACTCTCCCGTCTCAGCTGGGGTCTGGAGGCGGGAGGCTGGAGGGACAGACGCGGGAGGATTATGCTTCTTGGCATGTGACGAACCGCTGAGTAAGTAACCGAGAGCCGCTCGAGGGTGATGGAGACACAGGGTGAAGGTGCTGACTAAGAGGTCCGCGCTCGCTGCGCCAGCATGGGGGCGGTGGGCAGGCTTGGGGTGGTGGTCCTGGGCGTGGGTGGGACAGAGCCCCCCACCCTCACCCCCGCCACGGCCAGCTGGGTTCCCCGCCGTCCCCCTCGCCCTGCCCGGCAACTCCCTGCGGAACGGCGGCTGTGGCCCGTGACCGCCCCAGAACGCGCTGGCGCACTGCGGCATTCCAGCGCACTGCGGCATTCCGGCGCGCAGGGGCAGTGGCTGGGCTGGGGGGGACGCCCCGGGCCCGGGTGCCAGCGGGTGGGCAGTTGTGAAACGGAGGCTCCTCGCTTGGAGGACGGAATGTGCCACGTCATGTGATTCTATACTGAGGGCTCTTTGGGCAGGAAATGGAATCTCCAAAATGGAACCCTTGGCCACGGGCCAAGCGCACCAGGGGTGGGACTGCTGGGAAGTTCTTTTAAGACACCCCCTTCCTGCTCGACTCACGGCTCTCCTTACTGCTCTCAGCCCAGCCCAGCCCCAGGCCCCCTGCCCTCTCCTGGCGGCCTGCCCCGTCAGCCTCAATGGATGGCGGTTCGATGCCGTTGAGCGGGAGTCAGAGGGGTGCTGCTGGTGGTGGAGGGGGTCTGGGAGGCACTCTTGCCCACCTGACATTATAACTCACTGGCTTTGGAGGGGGTGGATGGATTTATGGAGATCCGGATGTCCTGGACTAGAAGACCTTACGGGCAGCCCGGGGATCCTTGCCCACAGGCCTGGCGATCTGCATTCCAGACTGGGTGGGGTGGGAGCTGGAGGGCTGCGGGCCCTGCTCAAAACTCTCGGGGCTGGTGGAGGGGCCCGCAGTCCCAGGGGGTGCCGCTGGAGAGTTCTCATCCCGTCAAGGGGCCAGGCAGGAAACAGCTGGGAGACCCTGAGGTCTGGAGTTTGCCTTCCTGACTTGGGGATGGCTGTGTGTCGCCCTCCGAGCGTCCTCTGGGCCTGGGGCCCCACCGCCAGGCCAGATCTCCAGCACAGCTTGTAGCTCACCCACGGTTTCCTTTCCCTGGATGAGATTCCAAGCGGGCAGTGCCCTACCCTCCCTGGTCTCCGGGAGGTGGGCCATGCTGGGCCAGCGAGTCGGGGAGAGGAGCTCCCAGCCGGCCGGGGTGCCGAAGTATGGGAAGGACGGGGTGACCAGCCTGGACCTTTCTCAGCAACCCCTCCTTCTGTTTTCAGATCAGTCAGCGCCCAAGAGGAGCCGGAACCATGGCAGGTGGGAGAAGCGCCCCCTCCACTCTGCTCACCCCACATGGCGCCCACCAGGAGAGGGCGGGGGGCAGGGCAAAGAGCACGTGCCTTGTTAGTTCCGGATTTGGATAAAACTTGTTTTCCTGAATCCGAGGTGCAGAGCCCCGCCATGGGCCCCGATTCCCACCAGGAGCCCTTTTCCACTCTCCCTTCCCCACCCCCCTCTCCTGGGACCCTCCTGGGGTCTCCCCAGGGCACCCATGGCCACTCCCCTGGGGCGGCACTCACGCGTGGTAAGACCACCGCCACACCCGCCTGAAAGCCCCAAAGCCCTTCTCCTCGGAGGAGCGGAGAAGCCAGCTGCCCCTCCGGCGACAGGCCTAAACTGAGGCCCCCTCCCTTCCCGTCACCTCCTCCAGGGAAGTCCCTCAAGAAGTCTTCCGCGCCGGGCGTGAACATCTGGCAGCTGGTGGAGGAGGTGCCCAAAGGCTGCAGTACACCCGACTTCGTGCAGAGGCCCGTCGCCTTGGCGCTGCAGGAGGGTGAGGCCCGGGAGGGGACTGGAGGGGACGGGGGACCCCGGGCCTGCCCCAGCCCAGCCCCCAGCCCGTGCCCACCACTTCACCCTACACCTGGGGGTGCCGGGTCCCCGCAGGGCGCGGGGCCTGAGGAGCAGGCAGGTAGAGGGGTGCAGGCCTACCGCGGGACAGGCATCTGGGAAGGAGGGTGGGGGTGTGGTGAGTCGGGAAGCAGAGGCTCAAGAGGCGGCCCTGGGGCCCTCCCTCTCCCGGCCCACAGCAGCTCTGCAAGAGGCACCCTTGGAACAGAGTGAAATGGGGCCGCCCCACAGCAGCCCCAGGGCCCACAGGCCGCAGAGAATGGAACCCGGGCGGGAAGCAGAGGGAACGGGCCGTGGGGAGGGGTGAGCGGGCACTCTTTCCCCAGCACGGGCCCCCCAGCGGGTTTCAGAGCCCCTCGTTCTGGCCTAAGGAAAATAACGCCCCCTCCCCCACTAGATCTGACTATATCTCCAACAACACTGTCACGAGAAACTGCGTCTCTCATCAGGGGTGGGGGACTTACATCTTTACTCCAAACTGTCCTCTGCTGAGACACCCCCGGCGGGGCTGGGGGCGTGAGGGCGGGAAGCAACCCCACCCCCACCCCCCCGCCCCACCGGCTTCCAGCCAGGGACAGAGCTGGGCTCTTTCCCGAGGCTGGAACCTCGGGTCTCAGGACCGGACCCTTCGAGCACCACCACCAGGCTTTTCCAAGGTCACAGTCCTCCCCCCAGAGAGTGGACACAGGACCCACAGAGGACTCTCCCTTCCCAGTTCCCGGAGAGTGCTTCAGGCCTCCGCCCCGCCCTGGCCCTCAGGGGCACACACAGACAGGGGGAGGGTGTCCTTGGGGTGCCTGAAACTGCGCTCCTGCCTGGGGACCTCGGGTCCCCAGGACCAAGGGCAGGCACCCCTCTTGGAATGAACAGCTTAAGTGCCCAGAGCAACACAGAGAGCATGCGTTAAAATCCCCGTCTGTCCTCCCCCAACCCGTCAAACTGCCCGCCCACCTCTTCCGGTTACAGGGAAGACTGCCACCTTCCGGGCTGTGGTCTGCGGGGAGCCCAGGCCCAGGGTGCGCTGGCACTGCTCCAAAGGGGACCTCAGCAGCTCCAGCAAGTACCAGGTCTCGTCCAGCACGGGCAGCAGGGAGCACGTGCTGCAGGTAGGGACTGCGGTCCTCCTGGGCAGGGGTCCTCCCTTCTCCTCCCAGAGCCAGGGTAGACCAGCAGGCCGGCCAACCTCTGCTGACAGAGAGCTGGAGCTTCCTTCAAGCCCTGGAAGCAAGCTGCCTGGGTTACCACCCCAGCCTTGAAAAGTCACCTTATTCTCTCTCTCTTCCTCTGTGAATTGGGGTGATGATAGTGCCTCCATCATGGGGCTTTTATGAGCATTGAAGGTTTAGCTAATAAACCCCCCAGGCCCGACCTGCAGTGAGCACTCAGTCGATATAGGTCAGTATCAGTAATATTCACAGTTACACATCACAGAACAGCTACTACAAGCTGCTCCCGGGCTAATCGTCTGACCTAGACTGTATATTTAAATCCCGACCACTCGCCGCTTTGGGGCATTATTATTATTATTATTATTATTATTTCGGCCACGCTGTGCAGCATGCAGCATCTTAATTCCCTGACCGGGGTTCCAACCCACGCGCCCTGCATTGGGAGCTTGGCGTTTTAACCACTGGACTCCCAGGAAACTGCCAACTTTTTTTGTTTATTTATTTTATTAATATTATTTGCCACTCTGCACAGCTTGCAAGATCCTAGCTCACTGACCAGGGTTCTATAAGCTCTATTTTACCCTCGTTTTATAAGTAAATAAGCTAAGGTCCAGGAAGGTTAGGTAAGGGGCCTGCAGCACACACCAGAGAGGGTAGTTAGTCCCGGATCCGCTGGACTCCGGGAAGCCACCCTCTGCCCGCCGCAGCCCTGACCTAGGTTTGGTCTCGGGGTCTGCTTTCCTGATGAACACGGTGAGGTCCATGAAGACAAGAGCTTGCCTTGTTCATCTTTATGACGTAGTTATGTCCAGTGACTGGAGGAAGGGGGGCTAGCCCTGTCCCCTGCCCTCGGCCTCTCTGCAGATCAGTAAGCTGACCGGCGAGGACACGGACGTGTACCGCTGCACTGCCGTGAATGCCTATGGAGAGGCCACGTGCTCAGCGAGGCTCACGGTCATCGAAGGTGGGCCTGCCCGACCCCCGCCTCTGCCCGCCTCCCTCCTGCCCCACTGGAGCTCAGGGTGTGGGAGAGCCCTAAGGGGGTCAGGCCTCAAGCCTGGGGGTATGTGGGGGGCCATGGAGGCCGCAGCCCCGCCAGGCTTCATCCACTGCCCGCAGCCTCTGCCCCGGTTGGGGAGGCTCACGCCCGCAGGCACCCCTGCAGCTGTGCTGGGTGAGGTCCCCTCGGCCCCGAGGTGTGAGGTCGGGGTCTGAAAGTTGGTTTCTAGTCCAGTCTTCTGCTAACTCGCCCAGGGGGCTTCGATTTCATCTCCTGGCCTCTGCTGTTTTGCACAGGTCTGCGTGGAGTGGGGTGAGAGTTGGGGGACAGGTAACACAAAGGCCAGATCCTGCCTCAGACATGCTTTGCTTTGGTTTGCTCATGTTTCCGAAATTTCAAATTAATCGTCAGCAAGGAATCGAAAGTAAACGTGTCTTGGAAAGCGGATCTCATCTCTCAGTTGGTTATGCTTTTGTGCATGAGTAACAGAAAACCCTCCTCGATGTGGCTCAAGAAGCAAGCCACTTTCCTAGGCCCACAATGACAAGTCCCAGGGTGGGGACTGCTCAAGTCCCAGAGCTCAGGGCTGCTGGGGGGAGCCAGATGCTTCCCGCGGTGTGCCACCCCGACCTCGCAGGCTGGCTGCTACAGACCCGGCTAACCCACGTGCAGGCAGGAAGCCGGGAAGGAGTGGCCCTGGGACGTCTGGTCCTTTTATCAAGAAACAAAAGCTAATACATTATTGTAGATCAACTATACTTCAATAAAGAAGGATCTTACAACTGTGAAAATAGTACTTCCAAGGAACGCATGAAATTCATATTGACCTGTACAGTGTAAATTCTTTGTTCTTCAGTAAAAGTTTTAAGGTTTTAGGAAAACTGAGTTAGAGAACTTCTCCCCTGCAGACAGAGGCATAGGTAACTTGTCTTGTTAAGGTAACCAGTGCAAAACCAGGTTTCAGATGGGAAACCTGCGGCAAGCTAGGATTTTGAAGCGAGATTATTATTTAAACACTCATTTATTTCGTGTGTTCCTGCTCTCTCAACGCCCACTGCCCAGGTCATGTCTCCTGGCCATTCCTGGTTTCGAGGGGAGCCAGGAAGGCGAGAGGCCTGCCCTCTGGCCTCCCCAGGGGGCATATTTGATGCCCCCAGGCCTGGGCCCTGAAATGGCAGCTCTCAGGTGGAGGGGAGGACAGCTGCCCCTCAGATGCCCTGAGTGTGCTGTCACCAGCGGCTCCCCCACATTCACGCCGCCCCCAGCCCTGTCGACCTGTGAGTGGGCCGCCCTGAAGGATATGGGGATCAGGCTGCCCCCCTCGGTCACGCTCTGAGCGGGAGACACCCGGACCCTCGGCCGTGTTCTTCCTCTTCCTGGGTGGCCACCAGCCTTAGAGAGGACTGGGGGTGGGCTCCGCTGGTTCTCGAAGCCCCCCAGGGTTTCTCCTCTGTCTCCCCGCTGCCCACATTAACCGCCCCCTCTCTTCCTGACGGTCTAGTTGGCTTTCGGAAGAATCGGAAGAGGCCCAAGGAGCCCCAAGAGGGTAGGTGGGAAGTTGTCCCAAATCTCCTTAGGGTTTTGGGGGGAGGGGCTACCCCCTGCCAGCTCCCCGCACCTGGTCAAGCCCTCGGGGTGCTTCACAGGACATCACCAGCCCACAGGAGGGGGCTCCTTCCAAAGCCCCGTGGTCTGTCACGAGCCATGAACCCTTTCCAGCTCCCTTCCCCCCTCCCCCGGGGCTCCTACAGAGAAGCCCGTGTGAGCCCCGTGGAGTCCCACCTGAGGCTGGGGCTCATTCCTCTTCCTTTTGTAGACTTCAGGAAGGAGCTGGTGGACTTCCGGAAGATGTTGAAAAAGAGGTGGGCCTGGGCCTGTCCTGGGGAGGGGGTCTGGAGGCCCCGCCCCTGCTGCAAGCCAGGGGCACTTGCCTCTCCTCCCAGGGCCACTTGCCTCTCCTCCCAGGGCCAGGAGGGGAGCGGGGCTTCTGCTGGCCGGTGGGCTTGCTGGCAGCGCTGCACCCTAGGCTCCAGTGCTAAGCTCTGTGTCCTTGAGTAAATCATCTCCGCTCTCTGGGCTGTTTGTAAAATGTGCTCCACTCGAGCCACAGAATAATGTCCCCTCAGACACCCTGGTCTGAAAGCCGCAAGACAGTGGGTTAGGAGAGAGTTTCTCCTGGGAGCTGGAGCGGCCGTCTCTGGGCCCCCTCCAGTGCCGCCGCCGGGCAGTCTCCGCGGCCTCTTCCTCCAGGAAGCCAGCGCAGCGCTCACCCCCTCAGGGCGCCGGCCCGGTGGGGGACCAGCCCCTGGGGGTCCCGCGGTCTCTGACCTGCCCACCCCGTTCCCCAGGGACCCGCCTCCCGCCCCCAAGAAGAAGGTGGACATGGAGCAGGTGTGGCAGCTGCTGATGACGGCGGACCGGAAGGACTACGAGCAGATCTGCCTCAAGTACGGCATCGTGGACTTCCGCGGGATGCTGCGGCGGCTGCAGCGGATGAGCAAGGAGCGCGAGGAGAAGCTGGCGCCGGTACCGCCCCGCCCGCCCGGGGGGCGCCCGGGGGTGGGGTGGGGTCGGGGGAGCTCACATCCGGAGCGCCAGCAGTGGAGGGACCGCCCCCGAGCCGTCCCCACGCAGTGTCAGCTAAGGACCTGCGTCCTGGCTTTGAAGCCTGGCTCCGACATTCGCTGAAATCTGGGGCCTTGGAAAAGTTAGGGCTTCTGGGTCTTGGTTCCCCTCCTTGTAAAGTGGGTGTTGCAGGCATCCCTTACTTAGCGGTGGTCAGAGGATGGGCTTAAAGCACTAAACTCCGCAAAGGCTCGAGGTCCGCCCACTGCCGTCAGCACACCATCACCCGACCCTGGGGGTCTGTCTGATTTCTAATTTCTAAAGGCTTCCGGGAGACGGGCTTCGCCGCTTACAAACTGACAGAGAGCCGGAAAGTTTTCCCTGGGTCTAATATAGCCCTAGTAGAAGTCTCCTCTCTCTTCTGGAAACACAAAGCCACTTGCTTGCGTCACTTTGAGAACAGTGTTATCAGCTTGAAGGAGATTCATCCAACCTTCCATCCAGGGGCCCAGCTTTCCTGCTCCAGGCTGTCTGCTCAGCCTTGATGCAGGACCCAGCCTCTCCCTTGTAACCCAGCACACTCGGGCTTGGGGGCTGCGGGGGGCTGGGGCCTGAGGACCCGGAGCTCCGAGGAGCACACTCAGAGGGTCTCCTGACGGGTTCATCTCCCCTAGTACCTCAACACCATCGCCAACCTGAGACATGTCCGAGTCAACAAGGACGGGATCGCAACCTTTGGCCTGGAGCTGGACCTCAAGAGTCCTGAGAGCAAGATTTACCTATACAAGGTGAGCCTGGGGCATTGCGGAGGGGGCCTGGCAGGGCTGCTGCTGGCCCCGGAGAGAATCCGTGCGAGGGATGGTGAGGACACGGGCGGTGGGCCCTGCGCCCCGTGGAGCCCCTTCCGGCTTTGCTGTGGTCAGGTCCAGGGTGTCCAGCCAGGGCACTGGGTCTTAAGAGGGTTCTTAGAAGTGCACCCCTCGCCTCTGAGCTCTCTTCCAGACACACCTCTGCGTGGGCCCCACGAGGAGTGACCCAGGTGGGGCTGGGGCAGGGATCCAGAGGGGGTGGGCTGGGGGGTCACACTTGCCAGCTGTGTGACCTCAGGCAGGACGCTCGCCTCTGTGCTGGCTGCCTCATTTGTGTCACCAGCATAATGCAGGACCGGCCAGTCCCTCGGGGCGTCTCGCTGACAAATGAGCGCGTGTGTGCCCTCCCCCAGCTCCCTCCTCCTGTGCACCCTTCCCCACCTCTCACCAGCCTCACCTCCTTCCTCTGTCCCTCTGTCCACCATGGCCTTCCCCGCCATCCACATGGCTAACTCCGCCCTACAGAGACTCCCTGGTCCCCCATGTAGTGCTTTAAAAAAAAATTATTTTATATTGGAGTATAGCTGATAATCGGAGAAGGCGATGGCACCCCACTCCAGTCCTCTTGCCTGGAAAATCCCATGGACGGAGGAGCCTGGTGGGCTGCAGTCCGTGGGGTCGCTAAGAGTCAGACACGACTGAGCGACTTCACTTTGACTTTTCACTTTCATGCACTGGAGAAGGAAATGGCAACCCACTCCAGTGTTCTTGCCTGGAGAATCCCAGGGACGGGGGAGCCTGGTGGGCTGCCGTCTACGGGATCGCACAGAGTCGGACACGACTGAAGTGACTCAGCAGCCGCAGCAGCTGATAATGGTCTTCCCTAGTGGCTCAGATGGTAAAGCGTCTGCCGGCAATGTGGGTGACCTGGATTTGATCCCTGGGTCAGGAAGATCCCCTGGAGAGGGAAATGACAACCCACTCTAGTATTCTTGCCTAGAGAATCCCATGGAGAGAGGAGCCTGGTGGGCTACAGTCCATGGGGTCGCAAAGAGTCGAACACGCCTGAACGACTGAGCAGGCATGCCTGTACCCAAAGTGAAAAACAGACGATGACCTAGTACAGAGCCGTTCTAAATGTCTGGGTGGGTCACCTTTGTGACCCGGCCGTGGAGGCCGCACTGCCCGTCGCTAGCCTGGGAAAGATCAGAATTCCAAGCAGCATTTGTACTGAACGTGCATCACTTTCGCACCAAAGTCAGAAAATCACCAGGCGCGCTCTGGTGGGTCAGGGACGACCAGCAAGGAGCCAGTCTATCCAGGGCTTGGCTGAAGTGGGCGTGTGCTCGGGCCACTGGTAGTACTCTGGTTCCTCATGAATGAGAGCACGGGGACTAGCCACCGTGCTGCCTCCCTGCCCTGCTCGGGAAGGAGGTCCGCTCCGCCAGCCCGCCTGCCGACTCAGCGCTCTCTCGGGTGTCTCTTGCATAACGCCGGCAGATGGCAGATCGTTTACTCCGTCTCAGAGCCATGGATATTCCTAGAGCATGTATTTCCCTCCGACACACGCTCCGGGCCTCCTCCCCACCCCTCTCTGCCCCACCCCTCCTGGTCCCGCGTCATTTGGTGCCGAGGCCAGTGGGGAGCACGGCTGGTCGTCGGCAAGCAGGATGGGGGCAGGAGGAGCCCTGGACCCACGGAGGCCCTGTGCACCCCTTTTCCTCCCCTGGCCCCAGGATGGCAAGATGGTCCCCTATGGCTTCGACAACCAAACCAAGCACTGTCTGCGGCGTCTGGGGAAGCACTACCAGTTCCAGATTCAGGACCTGCAGCCAGAGGATGCCGGCATTTACCAGGTCCGGGTGGAGGATGCCCACGTCTTTTCCACGGAGCTGGAGGCCAGCGGTGAGTGGTCTGCCCTGAGCGTCTGGGCGGGCACCCGCGCACCTTCCGGCGGGGCTGCTGGATGGCCGGCATGCGGCCCCCTCGCCGTCCAGGAGAGGAGCTCGTGCCCGACGGTTAAATGTTGACGATCCCTTTTCAAAAGCTGCGGTCCGTGTTCTCTTGGTGCTGGGCTGGGTGCTGAGGGTTTCAGACGTGGGCTCTCACCCTGGCTCACGGTGCGTCCTCAGCATCCACTCCCCCTCAGGCCGGAGCTGCCCAGTTGCACAGCCTCCCTTCTGAGGCATGGCCCCCCCCATGACCCCCGGCAAGAAGCTCCACTGTCTCACCCCTCCCCTCCCTGCCTCCCCCATCCCCCCCAGGAATGGTCCCTCTCTCCATCATCAAACTCTGTCCCTTTCCACCACACCACCCCCTCTCAGCACCTGGCAGCTCAGGGGCGTTGGAGGGGGCTGATCCTTAGGGTGGGGGAAGCTTTCTGCAGATAAACCATGGAGGATGAGGCTGAGTCAGGCTAAAAAGGGGGTGAGACCTCCAGCTGGCCCAGCGCGGTGGACAGGGAAGGAGGCAGGGACCCTGGGCTCAGCCAGGCCTGCCTGTGAATTCTGGCTGGACCACCTCTTAGCTGCGGGAGCCATTTAGCTTGTAAAGCCTCAATTTTCAGACCTCATAGAGGGTAATGGCAACACCTGCCTTGGAGGTGGTCGTGAGGATCGGTCGGACAACAGGTATAAGGCTCCGTACTCAGCCTGTCCGTCTCCTTCCTGAACCTACCTGCCCCCGGGGAAAAGGCTCAGATTTAGAATTCCAGAATCTCACAGCCGCGTCTCACTGTTCATAGCCTAATTATAACTGCTCACTTTATGTGGAGAATCTGACACCTAGGGTGAGGGGTGACCTGTCCGAGGTGAGGCAGGCAGCTGTGGCCCAGCCGGCCTGCCCCGGGCGCCCCGGGCTCCCGGTGCCCCGCGTCGGCTCACGCCCCGCGTCTGCCTGCAGCCATCCCGCCCCGCGTGGTGGTCCCGCTGGCCGACGTCCGCTGCAAGGAGCGGGGGGATGCTGTCTTCGAGTGCACCCTGTCCAACCCCTGCCCCAGCGCTGCCTGGAGGTTCCAGCACCAGCCTCTCCACCTCAGTGACAAGTATGAGGTGTTCGTGTCCCCGGACGGGCGGACCCACCGGCTGCTGGTACGAGGGGTCCGCTTCTCCGACATGGGCCTCTACTCTCTGGGCACCAAGCTCCACGCCTCCAGCGCCTGGCTGGTGGTGGAAGGTGAGCAGGGACCCCGGGCTCTCCCTGCCTCGGCCAAGGCAGGCCCCGAGGCTCAGGGGCTAGGGCTCCCCTGTCAGTGTTCTGCACTGGGGACTCCTCGTCCCCAGAGGCCAGGAAGGCCCCCGAGAGCCATTCTCTACGCCTGCAGTGCGGGCCCTCCACGGTGAGCCCACCCTCCCTAGTGGCGTCTGCTCCACTGGGCACAGATCCAAGGTGGCCCTGGGGTCCTGGCCAGGGCTGAGGATAGTGGGCTAGGTCCTCTACGAGTGAGGAGCCCCTGGGTCAGGCCAAAGAACATCCTTAAACCCCCTTAGGGTTCTGGATTCAAGGTGATCCCAGGAAACTAAAGTTGACATTTATAAGACAGGCAATAGAACAAGTTGATTCAAAGGGGAAGAAAAAACAGCAAGGCAGCTGCCGGTGGCAGATGGCTTTTGGCTTTTGTATTTTCTCCCAAAGTCCTCCTGAACCACCGAGAAGGGTGGGCTGGGGCCTCGGGTACAGGACCGGGGAGGCGGTGATGGGGTGAGCCACCAGTGAGCTGGTCTGCCTGGCTTCCTCTGGAGATGGCTGGCTTGCTTCTCTGTTGGGGAAACTGAGGGTCAGGCAACTGGGGAGACTGCTGGGGTCTGAGAGGCGCCTTGGCCTGATTTAACAGGGCTTTTCTCTTCTCTCTCTCCGGGGGCGTGACCTCTTACCAAAGCTGAGAAGGATAAGAGCCTTCTGACCGCAGGCGCTGACCACCAGAGGCAGGCACAAGAAGGCCAGAGCCCAGAAGATTTCAGGAGTGCCCATGAGGAGGGGGACAGATCCAGAGAGGGGGGCCCCACAGGGAGCTTCCTCCAGAGAGCTGGGCTGGCCTCTGGGGCTACAGCCAGCCCAGACAGGGGCAGCCTGGGAGGGCCTGGTCACTCCTCGATGGGGGACGAGGAGGCAGCTCATGCAGCCTGGGGCCCTGGACAGGCCAGAGAGGGCTTTCTGGAAGAGGAGGGAGGCAGAGTCCCAGGTCTTGGGGTCGACCAGCTCCACGGAGGGAGAGAAGGGGACTGGAGCCTTCCGGGGGGCTTCATAGGGGGCTTGGAATCCGGGCTGGGACTCACGGGAGGCCAACAGCGAGGTCGCCACAGAGACGGGGCAGAGCCAATGGGAGCCCGGGAGGCGGGGTCCTGGCAGCCTAAGGCTGGAGGGCTGGGGGAGCGGGCCCCGTGGGGAGCCCAGGCTGGTCCTGTGGGGTCTGGCTTAGAAGGGCAAGGGTCAGAGATTCTGCAGGGGGAGAGCCTGGGTGAGCTGAAGGGAGGGCACGGTCTGAGTGGTGGGGTGGGGAGAGGCATGGCAGGCCCAGGGTGGGGCCACAGGGCTGGCCCAGGGGGCGCTGGAGGCGGCCGTGGGGCAGGGGACCCCGGAGCGCTGGAGCCTGTAGGAGGATGGGGCTCTAGCTCCACGGCAGGCTGGGGCCCTGAGTCCTGGGGCTCTGAGAAAGGGAGTGATGCTGACCACGGGGATTCAAGGGGCTCCTGGGGCTCAGGGGCATCTGCAGGCCGGCACCTCCAGGAGCCACCTGTATCTGGGGGTGAAATCTTCCTCCAGGGGCGCGGGGCTCCTGAGGCCAAAACCAGGACAGAGGCAGATGACGGAGGCCCAGGGGGTCCTGGGGGCTGGGGAGGGGGCCCACGGGGGCTCAGGGCACGGGAGGGCCCAGAGTCCGTGGGGGCCTTGGGTGAGGTGGGCCGCAGCTCCAGCGGGGCCCAGGATCCCCGGGCCTGGACCGCCAGTCGGGGGGCTCCAGGCAAGGCTGTGGGCCCAGGCCCTTGGGATGACACTGGGTCCGACCCCAGCAAAACCGGGGCCCACGGTAGGCCTGGAGTGCTAGAGTCCGGTGGGGAGCAAGGGGGTGAGGGTGGCCCCCAGGCGGCGGGGCTGACCGGGTCTGATGCCAGAAGCCACAGGCTCAGTGAGTCTTCAGGCCCTGGTGGGACCCTGGAAGACTCAGACGGGTTGAGAGGCTCAGGGGCCAGGGGGTCTGAGCCAGGTTTCTGGGATGGGTCCCAGAGCTCCAGAGAGAAAGCACCCAGAGGTGGGGTGGGCCACATGGGTGGCCTCGGAGGCCAGGAGGGGATGGAGTCTGGGCTGGGTGAGGGCTCCGGGTACCCTGGGGGAGCAAGCCCAGCCTATAGAGCTGGTTTCAGTGATGGCTTAGGTGGGCCAGGAGCCGCGGGTTTCAGCCGTGCTAGGGGCCCGGGAGGAGCAGAGTCTTGGGACAGGGTTGCTGGCAGCCGGGGCTCAGAGGTGCCCGCGGGCATGTGGTCTGGAGGCAAAGATGGTCGTGGTCCTGCAGGAAGGGCGTCTGAGGGACCTGCAAGCCTCAAGAATGGCTCGGGCGGTCCAGACAGGGGCCCCGTGGGCGGGAGCGGGGTGCATGCAGAGGCTGGGGGCACCTCCAGAGGCTGGGGAGACAGTGGCCCTGGGGGCAAGCATCTTCCTGGCGGCCTGGGCCAGCCTGGGACAGCGGGGTCACTGGGGAGAGGCAGCCTGGGGGCCTCCCTTGCAGCAGAGACTGTTGGGGAGGGACGCGCAGGGGCAGAGCCGGGGGGCTGGCGGGGAGTGGGGCCTTGGGGTCAGACTGGAGATGATGGGAGCTGCAGAGCCCTGGGGGGCCTGGGGGCTTCTGGAGAGGGAGCGGGTGAAGACGGCTCTGGGGTGTCCGGGTCTCTGCGAGCGGCAGGCCAAGTGCATGACACGGGTGGAGCCAGAGGCCTCGGTGTGGGGGTCTCTGGAGCTGGGGCTGGCCCCGGGGGCACTCACGGGGGCCCCCAGGCGTTAGCGTCTCGCCCTGGGGTGGCCGTTGAGGGCCGGTGGGCTGATGTATCCGGTGAAGGGCTGGGCTGTGGGGATGGGTCAGGCACTCCAGGGCCTCAGTCGATAGGAGGCAGGTCAGCTTATGGAGGAGGGTCCAGGGGCCCTGGGCCTGGGGGTGTAGAGCTAGTCGGGGAGGCGGCCTTTAGAGATGGTGTGGGGGGCCCTGGAGGAATAGGGGCAGGGGCTAAGGCGGGTCACAGGGGTGGTTTAGGGGGTTCTGGGGAGTCAGGGTCATGGGGTGAGGCAGGCTATAGAGATGGTTTAGGGGGTTCTGGAGGAATGGGGGCAGGCACTAAGGCTGGTTATGGGGATGGTTTAGGGGGTTCTGGGGG
>NW_024070205.1:1202024-1234188 GCF_014754425.2 Oryx dammah | reverse complement strand
CTAAGGCTGGTTATGGGGATGGTTTAGGGGGTTCTGGAGGAATGGGGTCAGAGGCTAAGGCTGGTTATCGGGATGGTTTAGGGGGTTCTGGAGGAATGGGGGCAGGGGCTAGGGGAATGGCGTCAGGGAGTAAGGGAGGTTACAGGGGTGACTCAAAAGGACCTGTGGCAATGGGGCCAGAGGATGAGGTGGGCTTCAGAGATGGTTCAGGGGAATTTCAAGGAGTAGGCTCACTGGCTGGGGTGGGAGAGGACGGTGGACTCAGAGGCCAGGAGATCATGGGTCATGGCTCGGGATACTGGGCGGCCTCAGAGGGGCCTTACAGTGGCACGAGCCCCAAGGATGGTCCAGAGGAGGGCAGAGGGACAGGGCTGGTGGGAGGCGCAGGTGCGGGGCTGGGCTCCGGCATAGCCGGACGTCTGGGTACCGTGGATGGTGTAGCTCATGGGGACGGCCCCAGGGGCCCAGGGATGCTGGGGGTTCCGGGAGGCCCGTCGATGCTTTCAGATGGGTGGGGTTCTGAGAGTGGTTTGAGGGGCTCTGGATGCCCAGGCACCCCTGAGGTGTGGGGGGCTGTGAGTTCTGAAGGGAAGTCAGGTATCACAGGGCAGCGAGACGGCTCTGGGCTCCCAGGGTACCCTGGGCATAGAGGGGCTCCCAGTGGGGAGGGCGGGGCTTCTGGGGTCCCTGATGGTCGGGGGGCATTGCAGGGCGAGACCTGGGCAGAGTCAGCTGCTCAGGAATCCACACGTGACCAGGACTCCTGGAAATCAGGTCCAGGGGCGGCAGGCAGGGGTCCGGCATCTGCCCAGGGAGCATTGGCCCCTCAGGGTGCCGGGGCTGCACAGCTGGGTGGCAAGAGGGTGGGGGCCGGACGAGGGGCCCCTGTGGGCACAGGCCAGGGTCTGGACGGCAGCCAGTTGCCTGCAGAAAGGGGCAGATCCACATCAGGGCCCGCCGGTGGGCGTGGGGAAAGACACGTGTGGGGCCCAGGCGGAGAAGACTTGAGGTCTGGCCAGGACAGCTCTGGAGCCTGGGACCAGCCCCCAGGCCCCTGGGCTTCGAGCTCCCTCCAGGGGGAAGATGCCATTCACAGGGGGACCCAAGAAAGGCCAGAGGGCTCCTGGGGCTGGGAGGGGGCTCCAGACGGAGAGGAGGCTGGTGGGGGGCAAAGCCCAGGCTTCTGGGATGGCAAAGCTTCGGGTCTGGGAAGGAGCAGGGCTAGCGGCCCAGGGGACTCAAGTGTCCCCAGAAAGGCGACTTCTGCTGGTGGGGAGGACGGCTCCTCCCGAAAGCCCGGGGGTTCGGGACGACAGGGAGCCCAGGATGGCCTGGATGGTCGCTATGGCAGAAAAGAGCCTGGCGATGGGTCGTGGGGTCAGGGGCCTGGCGCTCCGCCGGGCGCAGGACACAGGAGAGGAAGGGGCTCCCTGGACGCTGAGGATGACAGGGCCCACGGCCCAGAGGCCCTGGCAGAGTACGAGGCGCTGGATGAGGCCGGCGTGGCAGAGAGGAGGCTGGGCCCGTACAGGAGCAGGACTCAGACCTGGTCCAGGGTCGATCCTGGAGCAGCAAAGCGAGGGGGGGCAGATGAGGTCAGAGACCTGGGGCAGCCGCCTGGCGGAGAGGACACGGGGTACCCTGGGGAGCCCCTCAGCCGCCTGGGCAGCGGCAGAGCTGGCAGAGGCAGCGGGTCAGACACCTACGGCTGGAAGAGGGACGCCCCCCCGAGCCCCAGATCCAGACACAAGCTTGGCACTGGCAGCTTCTCTGAGGACCCCCGAGGTAGGTGCCTCCGTTGTCCTGGCTCTGGGGGCGGGGCCGGGGGTCTCCCTGGACACTGGGGTGTAGGGCTGCCCCCAGGCCTGCCTCTGGGCCCAGGACTTTGCTGCTGTCCCTGAGCCCCATTTCGAGGGACCTTTTCTCCAATCAGGAAGCTACTCTTCCTCCCTGTACGGGTGGGACGCAGGCTTCTCGGGGCTGAGAGCCCTTCTGGTGTCTGTCTTGACCCCTGTGTCCAAGGCACTGGACTTGGTGGGTCACCCAGATGTCCCCTTGGGTGACCTTGGGCCCTTCATCTCCCTGGGCCCCCAGACTCCCTGTACCAGGCTGAGCCCTGCGGAGAAAACGGGGTGGTCTGGCCTTGCTGGCAGGACGTGTGGCCCCCAGGGTGCAGCGGGAAGCTGGGCGAGGCGATCCCTGGGCACCCAGCCCCCCTCCTCGCTGTGTCCCTCCAGGCCCCGCTGGCCACTTCTCCCAGGGCCTGGCTGACACAGAGGTGGAGCGTGGGGAGGCCGCCGTGCTCTCCTGCACCCTCACACGCAACCTGGGCCCCGGAGCCTGGTTTAAGGATGGAGTCAAGGTACTGCCCCCCCCAGCCCTGCTGACCCCCGCTTTGCCAACCAGCCTGTGGGGGAGGGCTGAGCGAACGAAGCAGAGGGGCACAGACAGCAGCGGCTTTGCAAGAAGGAGATTTGACTCTGCTGTAACAGCGCCAACTCTGGGAGAAGTTTACATGGCCAACAACTTGGTGTGTTTGGAAAGGGCTGTCTCTTTGAGTGGACGTGTACTCCACCCAGTGCCCCCTGGACAGGCCCCTGGCCCTCCCGCTACCATCCAACCTGCCTTCCTGTCCCAGCACCTGGTGAAGTCTGTACCTGGGGCTCTGGACTCCCTGAGCAGCCCCCACCCCTCTACTAACACCTCAGTGGGAGTAGGCCCAGGACTCTGGAGCTCAGCTTTGTCCTCAGCTGATTTCTGGCCCAGTAGCGCTGCCCACTTCATGGGTCGTTGGACGGCTGAGATGCTAAACGGGGGGCCTGGCTCCTGCCGAGCACGAACGGGCATTCCCTCCGCAGCTGCAATAATAGGCCCTGGCCAGCTTTGGGAGGGGCTGCACGGGGTGGGTGACCCGCCTTCTGTGGCCTCGTTCTCAGCTCAGCGCCCAGGACGGAGTCGCTTTCGAGCAGGACGGGCTGGCGCACAGGCTCGTCATCACCCAGGCGGACGGGACGCGGGCCGGGAGGTACAGCTTTGCAGCCGGCGGCCAGCAGAGCGAGGCCACGCTGACCGTCCACGGTGAGGCCCGGCCCTGCCCTCCCTGACAGCCAGCTCTCAGCCAGTTACGCATGCCAGGGCTGCGAGTCTGGACGTGTCCCTGGCCTGTGGCCCGCGTCCCGTCTCGCTCTCCATCGAGAGGTTGATGCTGTTGTAACGAGCAGCCTGAACACTCCCCCTCCTCGTCAGTGTGTCCTCGGGGAGGTCTGGCCCCCGGGGACCCCCACCCCTGACTCTTGGGCCCTGTGCTATCCAGACCCCCGGGGCCCCTCCTCCGCCAGCTCTGATTCTCATGCCCTGTTCCCCCCAGACCCCCCAGTCATCACTCCGGACGTCGCCGCGCAGCTGAGGGAGCCGCTGGTGGTCAAGGCTGGGAAGCCGGTGACCATGAAGGTCCCCTTCCAGAGCTGCCTCCCGGTCCAGGCCACCTGGAGGAAGGATGGGGAGGAGGTGGCCAGTGGCAGTGGCCACGGCGCCCAGGTGGCTGTGGGGGACGGCTTCACGCGGCTGTGCCTCCCCAGCGCCAGCAGGCAGGACCGTGGCCAGTACGGCGTCACCCTGAGGAGCAAGGGCGGCTCCACGCAGGCCGAGCTCACCCTGCAGGTCCTAGGTGCCAGCCTGGCCCTCACCCTGTCCTGGGCCCCGCCTAGCCCCCCACAGCCCTGACCCCCGTGTGTGCGCTGCCCAAGACCAAACCTGCCCGAGTTGGACGTGCCTTCCTCACACTGATTGGAAGATGCAGCTTAGACAAACCGGGGGGGTCCTCGGGGGAGACTGGCCAAGTATCTCCTGGGGGTGTCACGGGGTGGGTGGTGGCCCCTGCCTGGAGTCACGTCAGTCGGGCTCCTTGTGGACCACGTGGAGGGCCCGGGCAGGGAGGCTCCGCTCTGTAGCCCACAGCTACCGGGGGCACTGCCTGTGGCCGGAGCCCCTGCAGGTGGGCGCCTTCCGTGTCATTCCCGGGGGCTGTGCGTGTCAGGGCTGGAGACCAGGGCCCCTCGAGGTGAAGCCCACCTAGGCCTTCCACTGCAGGCAAGCATGCCCACTGAGGGGGGGAGTGCGGCTCCCCTGTGGCTCCCCTGACCCCCCTCTCTTCCCGCTCCTCTTGGGGGTCCCCAGACAAGCCCCAGCCCCCGCAGGGCCCCCTGGAGGTGCAGGACGGCCACGGGGCTGGAGTCCACCTGCGCTGGCGGCCCCCGAAGGATGACGGCGGCCAGGCCCTGCAGCATTACGAGGTGGAGCGGCGGCAGGCCGGCCGGAGCGCGTGGCTGAAGGTGGGCGAGCCCCACTCAGACAGCACCACCTTCACGGACACCCACACGGAGCAGGGCAAGAAGTATGCCTACCGTGTGCGGGCCGTGACTGCGGAGGGGCCCGGGGATGCCCTGGAGTCCGAGGAGGTGCTGGTGGCACCTGAGGGTGAGCAGATGGGGGGACCAGGGTGGGGACACTGCTGGGCTCCGCACCGTGCCCAGAGGTGGGGGGCTCTCCAGGCCCTGAGAGGCCCCAGCTTCTCTGGGGCCTGGAGGCTGGATCAGTGGGCAGGACGCAGGGGTCTTGTGCAGCTGTGGCTCTGTGGGGCGGGGTGGACGGCACAGCCGCTCTCCGAGGCTCATCCTCCTTCTGGGGCACCTCCCAGGGGCTCGGGGTGGAGGGGCTCAGGGCTGGCTCTTGTCCCCCAGAGCGTGGTGCCTCCCTATTTCCGTCACTCCTGCCCCCAACGGTGTGGGCTGGCTCCCACGCTGGCCGCCCCCGGAGGGGCGGCATGTGGCCTCCCCCAGGGCCCGCTCCTCCTCCAGGTACCCCCCAGGAGCTGGGGCTTCTCCCTGCCCTGGCCAACCAGCACCTCCTTCCCCTGCAGCTCGGCCCGGGCCCCCGCCCCCGCCGTCCATCCTATCCGCCTCCAGCCAGGGCGTCACTCTGTCCTGGACGGCGCCCCGGGGCCCCGGGAGCGCCCACATCCTCGGCTACCTGATCGAGAAGCGCAAGAAGGGAAGCAACACCTGGGTGGCTGTGAACCAGGATCCAGTGCCCGGTGAGCGGCCTGGGGGGTGGTGGGCACCGTCCTGGCCTCCAGAGCCTCGCTGGACCCCCCGGCCTGGGTCTTTTGTTGGGGCAGCATCAAGCCAGATGACTTAACTGTTTGCTTCTTCTCCGTTCATCTGGCCGTGCTGGGCTGGGCTTCGCTCGCTCTGGAGAGCAGGGGCCCCTCTCTAGGCCGGGTGCACGCGCATCGCACTGTGAGCTTCCCTTGCGGAGGAGGGGCCCTGGGCCTTCGGGCTGCAGTTCAGTGCGCCCGCCCTACGGAGTCGATTCTGAGAAACTGCTTTCTGGGCCCAGATGAACTCAGAAAAGCCCATGCCCAGGCCCAAGGACACAGGGGCTCAGAATGCCCGGCAGGCCGTACTCCTTGGAGCTCAGCCTCCGTGTCTCTGAAAAGAGGAAACCTTGGGCTCTGCCACTGACAGGCTCCCTTTAATCGAGGTGGGACAGCAGGTCTAAGGCGCGGGGGCGCCAAGCCCTGGGGGCGCCTGCCCCGGGCTGCCCTGCAAGGCGGGGGGGGGGTTGCTGAGCGCTGGGGGCGCCTGCCCCAGGCTGCCCTGCAAGGCAGGGGCAGAACCGCACAGGGACCCTGAGACCCTGCACAGCGCCCTCCGCCTTGAGAGGACTGGGCCTCCTGGAGGGGCAGCAGGACGTGCGGAGCTGTAGGGCCAGGCCGGCCCCGTCTGGGCGTTGCCGGCCCCGTTGGGCAGGATTGATGTGCAGGGGCCTCCCACAGAGAAGAAGTGGACAGTGGGGGACCTGCGGCAAGGCTGGCAGTATGAGTTCCGGGTCACGGCCGTGGCCCCCTCCGGCCGGGGAGAGCCTGGACCCCCGTCAGAGGCCGTCTTCGCCCGCGACCCCATGAGTAAGTGGGGTACCGACCCCTGGGGAGCTGGGGTCAGGGGCGGAATGAAGGTGGAAAGGCCTTGAGAGTGATGAATGATTTAGGGAGCCGTCACTGGGACAGACCCAGGCCGGAGGTGGGGGTTGGCAGAGTCCCACCCGGAACGTCCCGGGTCAGCCCTCTCCCTGGCTCGATTCCTGCAAGCTCCCGCTCTCTCCTGTGAGGAGGCGTCATCCCTGGAGTGGAGGGGGGGTCACAGGGGAGGCTCACCGCCAATTTTCCATTCGCTCATCACCTACCGGGTGCTGGCATGGTCCCAGGAAGCACATGCGGGCTTGGGAAACTCCCGGTCTAGAGCGGCGCTGCCCTACCTGTGGCCCCAGTGCCCACGGCAGGCAGCCGGGATGCCAGGAGAGAAAGCTGCCCCGCTTTGTTTGATGCGCATTTCCCAAATTCGAGCACAGAATACCTTTCCCACGAAACACCTGTCAAAGCATCTCTCCACAGCACACGGCTGCCCTGTGCACCTCCCCTGAGCTCTTACCCTCAAGGGCCCACTGCTGACAAGCCCCAGGCGTGCAGCAAGCTCCTGGCCGCTATGGATTGGCCGGAGGCGTCCTTCTGTGTCAGCCGGGCCCTGAGCAGGGTGGCTATGGGGCTTGGACAGACTCAAGGAATCTGGGGGGCTACCCCCCAGGTGGTGCCCCAGGCTGGGAGGCCAGAGCCCTGGGCCACTGTGCAGCCCACAAAGCCCTTTATACACGTCACAGCTTTGCTATGAAAACCTCACGGGCAGATGGGCCCCGTTTTACAGGTAAAAAGCACAGAGTGTGGACCAGGCACCGAGGCAGTCTCGACCAGGAGCTCAAAGCTCAGAACAGAAAGACGCAGAATTCTAGCCTTTAGGGATCCTGGGACCCAAGGATGCATCAAAGAACACAGCAGCTTTGGGAATTACGGGTGGAGTTAGGGGAAGGAGGTTGGCAGGCTGGGGAGTGGGTGGAAGGAGTCAGGGGAGGCTTCCTGGAGGAGGAGAGCTGGGATCGGCGGTGCAGACGCAGGAAGAGCCCAGGACAGAGTCAGGGTTTGGGCCCAGGCAGGAGCTTCAGCAAAGAGCTTAAGAGAAAGGAACCCCTGGCCACCCACCCAGGGAGGGTCCACTGAGGGGGACTTCCCTCAGAAGAGGTGATGCCACTCCTGACGCCCCGTGGTGCCCGTCCAGGACCCCCGGGGCCCGTGAGGGATCTCCAGGTCACGGACACGTCGCACACCAGCATCACCCTGAGCTGGGCTCAGCCCGACACCCAGGACGGGGACGAACCACAGGGCTACGTGGTGGAACTGCGCGGCTCAGCCAGCCTGCAGTGGGCCCCGTGCCACACGGGCACAGTGCAGGGCACCACCTACACGGCCAAGGGGCTGCGGCCCCGGGAGAGCTACCTGCTGCGGGTGACGGCCGTGAACGACGGGGGCCCTGGCCAGCCCACTGCCCTGGGCTCGGCGGTGGAAGCCGTGCCTGCCTCGGGTGAGGCCCCCTCCCTCCTCCAGGCCAGGCCCTTCCCGGGGGCCTCTCCCCAGTTCAGAGAAGGGCCACATCCTGGGCGCCTAGCAGGGGCAGGGCGCTGGGCGAGGGAGGCCTTGCGGAAATGCATTTTCATCACGGCTCATGCCAAGTCCTACCAGCTCAGCACTCTCCCCAGATTTCGGATGAGGACACCGAGGTCAGGGGTCAGGAGTGCGCTGCCCTGGGCCTGGCCGCTGGCGCTCAGCAGAGCCCGGGTGACCGACCCCAAGGCCCAGGCTCGCTCCAGCACTCTTTGCTGCTTCCCGAGTGTGGCTCAAGAGGGCCCAGTGCCCCTCAGCTCCTGCCCAGCTCCCGTCAGAGCAGAGGCCCCCCAGGCCCTGTTCCTTGGAAGCAGGACAGTCTCTTCCTGGGGGCGCTTTCATTGCTGGAGCAGCTAGCCTGTCTTTGGCCCAAGCTGAAACTGGGCCGTCCCAGTGGAGCCCAGGTGTCCGTGTGGCGATAAGGGGGACGCACAGAGAAGAGCTCCCCGAGTCTGTGTCCAGAGCCCAGAGCCTTGTCCTGCCCTGCCCCCACTCCAGGGCTCTCCCGCCACTTCCTGCCTCAAGTGGGTCATTGTCTCATCACAAGACACAGGAGTGTTTCCATGCCGGCCTGACCCCCCCTCCCCCCGAGGCTGCGCAGCACGGCTTCCCTGCAGGAATCCCCTCCAGCCCCCTCTCCAGGTCCTGCAGGGCCCCCATCCGATGTCCCACGGGGTCTCAGCGTCCCACGGGGTCTCGGCGTCCCAGGGCAGCCCAGCGTCCTCCTGCAGCCCTGCCCGGCCGTGACCAGGGCTGGGGCCCAAGTGCAGAGGGAGCTGACAGGCCACCTCGTGTGTTCTAGTCCGCCCCAAGTTCCGCACAGATGCCGGCATGAAGGACTTGCTGACGGTCAGAGCTGGGGACACCGTCCGTGTGCCCATCTACTTTGAGGTGAGCACACGTATTGAGCTTCGGGGGACAGAGTCAGCCCTGAGAGTCTCCTCTCTTCCCTGCTCGTTGGGGACCTGGGCTCGTGCTGGAAGTCCGGCGGTGGAGAGGAGTGTGGGGGTCCCGCTGCAGACAGCCCTGTGCTGAGCGCCGGTTGCCGCTCCGCCCCCCGTCTGCAAGCCCCTCTGGTGGTGGCTCCCGGGACTGCGCCTCTAAGCCCACCCCACATCACCTTGGTCTGGGAAGGGGGTCCTTGACTTCAGAAAGTGTGTTGTGTGAGCACGCAGCCTGCCTCTGACTCAGGACGACCTCCACAGCAGCACCTGTCTGTGGGCACGTGGTTGAGCAGCCAGGGTGGTTAGAAGCATGGGTGACCTGGATTCAAATTCTGACCCCAGCCTGCACTGACTGACTTTCGACACATATCTCAACGTCTGTGTTCCCACGTCCTCTGTCAAACGTGTTTAACAGTAGTAACATCTCAAAGAGTTGTTCTGAGGATTCGAGGAATCCGTAATTGAAAGCACATAAACAGTGCTGGGCAAGTGGCAAGTACCCAGGGTGTATCACCTATCATGATTACTGTTGCTGTTGCTGTTGTTTAAACCGTCATCATCTGTGTAGGAAGCTCACAGGTGGCAGAGCCAGATTCAAACCCCAGCCTATCTCTAAATCACGTGTTCTTAACTGAGACCACGATGATGACAGTGGCAATGATGACCAAACGTGGAAGACGCACTGAGCGTCTGCTCTGAGCTTCCCTCTATCAGCCATTTCTCGGGTTCTCAGACAAGCCTGTGAGGTCGGTCACTGTTCGTGGCCCCAGGTGACTCACGCCCAGTGCTGAGAGAGAGGGGCCCAGCCATCAGGCAGGGTCAGGCCCCCATCCTCTCCCTGCTGAACCCCTGCAGGGACCCCCGAGTCACTGGCCTTCCGGGCCTGGGCACCAGCTGGTCAGTATGCTCCTCCCACAAGTGCTCCCCTCCCACGAGTGCTCCCCACTCCCCCCTGCCCTTGAGCCCCCTCGTCCGGTGAACCCAGAGCCAATCATGCTTTCCTGGTCAAACCTCACAACAGCAGCTCGTGGCTCATAAAACGAAGCCCAGGTGTCTGCACCGTGCGATGTGCAAGGCCCTTACCCCCTCAGCCGCCCTGCCTCTGCCTCACCCGCTCATTTCCCCTCAACCCCGCCATGCCCACCTGTCCACCAGCCTTTCCCGGGCCAGCTCCGCCCCAGGGCCTCTCCTCACACCCACACCCCAGCCCAGCGCAAAGCCGTCCCTCCCACCAAACTCCCCTCTCACCCCCTCTCCTCCGTGTCCAGGCCGCGCCCATCCCGGAGGTGACCTGGCTGAAGGATGGCTCGCCCTTGCCTAAGCGGAGTGTGGCCTCCGTCAAGGACGGTCTCACCCAGCTCCTGGTCCCGTCGGCCAGCCTCGACGACAGTGGCGTCTACACTGTGGTACTGAGGAGCCTGCGCGGGGAGGAGGCCACCTACAGCTTCCGCCTCAGGGTGGCAGGTGAGGCTGGCCTGCCCTGGGCTGGACTCAGATGGGCCACTCCAGACCCTTGCTGTGCGCCCACCCAGAGGGAGAGAGCAGGAGGGGCCGAGGGAGCGGGGCTTCACCGTCCTCCTGCTCCGGGTGCCTGGGGACAGCTGAGCACAGTCTTCAGGACCCGGCTGTCCCTCCTCTGGGTCAGTGAGCAGAGACAGTCACTGCCATCCCATCGGCCCAAGGAGCGCTGGGAAGAACTGTCTGTGGTCCTCACCTGGGATGAAGGTGGTCCCCCGGCCCAGCCCCAAGGGGTTTTCTCAAACCCAGAGCTAGCCACCAGTTGACGGTGGGGGCTCTGTAACTTGGTCTTACGGAAGCCCCACTCTGTTCCCGCGTCCTGTCTCATGAGGTAGATCCAAATGCCTCCTTGAGAGGCATTCAATCCTCCAGCAGTAACTGCAGGGCTGGCCCAGTTCTCTCTGGTTCCCCTGCCTGGGGAGACGGTGTCTTCCAGGGCCTTGGAAGAAGAGGGGCCCGGGGAAGGACTTGGGAACCCAGGCAGGATTCGGGGACCCAGGGTAGAACTTGGGGACTTAGGCAGGACTCAGGCCCTGGAGCAGGACATGGGGAGACGGGGCAGTTCTCAGGGGACTCAGGTCGGGCAGGACTTAGGCCCTGGCAGGATATGGGAACCTGGGCAGGACTGGAGCCCCGGGCAGGGCTCACCAGGGGCCCCGGGCCCAGTCAGGCGCACACGAGCCCCAGCCTTCCCCCTCTGTCCCCACAGCGCGCCCGCGGGCGCCAGGGCCCATCGTGCTGCGGGAGGGCACACCGGGCTCGGTGACCATCGAGTGGGAACCGTCCCCGGACGAGGCGGAGGCGGGCGCCGCGCCGCTGCACTACACGGTGCTGATGCGCACCTCGGCCCGCGCGCCCTGGTGTCCGGCGGCCGAGCGCCTGCACAACTGCCGCTTCACCCTGGTGGGCGTCCTCCCGGGCCACGAGTACCACTTCCGCGTGGTGGCCAAGAACGAGCTGGGCGCCAGCGAGCCCTCGGACACGCGCCAGCCCTGGGTCGTCCCGCGCCAGCCGCCTGGTGAGCTCGGCGTCCACGGCGCCAGGGGCGGGGTTGGAGGCGGGTCCCCGTCCCTGTCCTCAGGCTCCGCCTCTGCGGGGAGAACGCGAGGGCCCGATGCCTGCGGGGCTCGGGGCCTCTCAAGCCAGAGGCGGGCGGTACAGTAGACAGCGGTCAGTGCTTCTCTGAAAACAGTCCTTTGCGGCCAGATGGATTCGAAACTTCAAAGCAGTCGCCCGAAAAATCAGGCCCTATAATCAGATGTACGTTTTCACGATTTTCTAAAATGGAAAAGCGTCTGAAGGTTCCACATCAGATGCTAGCTGTGGTCATCCGTAGGTTTAGGTCCTGCTCAGTTTTCATTTCTTCTTTTGATTTCGTGTATGTTCCAATTTGCCCACAGTGCGTGTGTGTTAGCTTGCAGTACAGGGGAAAAAAATCCAAAAAAATTTTTAAAAAAGGATAAAAAAATGAGTGCAGCAGCCTTGGGGTCAAGTTTGCAGGCGAGATGTCAGGGAGCCCCGGCTCGCCCGCCTCCACCAGGAGCTTCCCACCCCCGGCTCCCCACCGCCCTTCCGGCTCTCTGACCTTCCGCTTTCCGCTTTCCGCCACAGACAAGGTCGCGGCGAGGGCCCCGAGCTTCCGGGAGCCCGACCTGAGCCAGAAGCCGCGCTTCCTGGTGGGCCTGCGCCCCCACCTGCTGCCCCTGGGCAGTGAGTGCTGCATGACCTGCGCCGTGCAGGGCCAGCCACGCCCCCACGTCTCCTGGTTCAAGAACGACCAGAGCCTGGCCAACCACCCCGCCGCGTACACCACCGACGTGATGGGTGTGTGCTCCCTAGTCATCCCCAGCGTCTCCGCCACGGACGGCGGCCAGTACAAGGCGGTGGCTGAGAACACGCTGGGCCAGGCGGTCAGCACCGCCACTCTCATCGTCGTGGGTGAGGCTGCCCGGCTCGGGCTTGAGCTGGCTGGGGGTGGGGGTGGGGGGCCAGGGGACAGCCCCAGCTGTCTTCAGGGAGCCCCCTGGGAGGGTGGGCTGGGGCCAGGAGGGCAGGTTCGCAGCCTGGCTCTCTGTGAACTCCCTTACTTAACGTCTTCCTGGGGCCCTGGTTTGCTCACCTATAAGATGCGGTGGGCAAGATCACAGGTGAGCAGCTCTTGGTTTGAGGGGCTGCATGCCACCCACCTAAGTGTCCCAGAACAGGCTTGCCCTTGCCCCTGTTTTGAACGAGAGAGAAAGCTGCTATGCACCTTTGTGAACATGCCCAGAGACAGACACGTAGTGCCCCCAGGCCACGAGGCTCTCTTGTCAATAGTCTCCTTTTCAGTAAGACAAATAATGTGTTCCTAAGAAAACATTTTGCCCTGATAACATCTTATATTTTGAAAAGCAAGAAGGAAAAGTAACTCCTAACATTGTGAATTATTCAGAATTGACTTTTGTGCAGTGATGACCCTTTCAACCCTGGGGAGGAACATTTCAAAGTGCCCGGCTCATGTGCACACTAGTGTCTGGGGACCCTAGGGGCTGGGGAAGAAGAACCTGGCCCAAACTCAGAGAGCATCTGGTGGCTGTGGCCCCATAGCAGAGCTCCCAGGCCTGGCCCCCTGCGGGGTTGTGTTGACCTTGGGACAAGCCGGGCACCCTGGTCTTCTGTGTTTTGCAGAGCCCAGCGATGAGCCCCGCCACACCCTGGAATGGCCCTGCCTGGCCCCTCAGCCGCCGGATGACCACGGATCCCTGAAGCTCCACTCCTCATATCACACCCGCCTGGGGAGCCCATCCAAGGGGGTGGAGGATGCTGGCCATGCCCAGAGCCTCAGGGGGAGGCGAGCGACGGGGAAGCTCCTTCAGGGGGGTGTGGAGTCTTCGGGGAAGGCACAGAGGAAGCAGGCATTTAGACTCCCAGCTTTGAGCTGAGTCGCTGGACAGCACGGCCGCAAGGCTCCTGCTTGGGGATCAGAAGGCAGGGGTCTGTCTGCAGGATGGAGCCTAAGTCCTCGATACCCTAGGCTGGGCTGTTAGAGGGAGGGCGGGAAGAGCTGGGTCTGTGTGCCCATGGTGAGGGGAAAGCGAGGGGTCAGAGGACCTGGGCGGGGCCGGGGCTGGATGGCATGTGTGTGTTTGTGTGTGTGGTGTGGATGCATGCACGCTAGGGGGAGACGCTTTCTGTATGCTGTTTCTTCATTAAAACACTGGCTAACACAGGCAAACACTCTGCAAATGAATTTGGGGTCTGCATACTGGGGAGAGATTGATTTCCTGTGCGGAGTCTCTGTGCCAGCCTCCAGGGTGATGGGGGGTGGGGGAGTCGGGGGTTTGGGGGGTGGGGGGCGCCCGGGCGCCCCCGCCCGCCCGGCGGGGGGTTTCTGGCTGGAGGGAAGAGTTCTATTGGAACTGGGCTCTTCTGCAGTTAGTTCCAAGGCTGTGAAAGCTGAGCCTGTCCTGAGGGTCTGTGTGGTGGAGAGACCTCCCTGAGCCCCAGCCCGTGTCTCTGGCCCACCTCTGTCTGACCAAATCCTGTGCAAATCCTGGGGATCCTAGTTCCCCAACCAGGGATGGAATCCGGGCCTCTTGGCAGTGAGAGTGAGGGTCCTAACCACCAGACAGCCAGGGAATTCCCTAATAAATGAAACAACTTTTTAAAAAATAGAGCAAATAGCTTAAAAAAAATTTTTTTTTAAGCTTTGAATAACTTAGAAGGAAACAATGAAGAGCAGGAACCACTGAATTAAAGCACACGTTTTTCAACAGAAAAATCAAATTCAAAGACTTGTCTTTTTGAAATGGTTAAAATACTGACAAACTTCTGTTATGATTTAATCAAGTGAAACAAGCAATAGCAAAAATAAACATTAGGAATGAAGAAGAGAGCATATCATAGATTCAGTAGAGACCAAAGGTACTTTTTAACATGACGTTTAGACATTTGAAAATTTCAACAATGTGTGAATTCCTAGATAAAACCATTGACCAAAACAGACTCAAGGAGAGACAGAAAGCCTGAGTAGTCCTATACCGTTGAAGAAATTCAGTTGGTTGCTAAGCATTTTCCCACAAAGAAAAGAGCCCAGAAGTCTGATAGGTGGAAATGTTTCAGGAACATTTTCAATCTTAACAATCTTCCCCAGAGACTAGAAAAAGAAGGGTTTTTTTTCACCTTATTAAATAAGATTAGTCTAATTTGATGCCAGAACCACAAGGACAGTTCTGTGGTTCAGTTGCTAAGTCACATCCAGCTCTCTTACCCATGGACTGTAGCCCGCCAGGCTCCTTTGTTCATGGGATTTCCCAGGTGAGAGTATTGGAGTGGGCTGCCATTTCCTTCTGCAGGGGGTCTTCTCAACCCAGGGATCAAACCCGCGTCTCCTGTGTCTGCTGTGTGGGCAGGCAGACTCTTTCCCACTGAGCCCCCAGGGAAGCCATTGTTTGGAACAGCAGCAAGTAGAATGCCTAGGAATAGGTCTGATGAAACGTGCACAGTGAAGAAAGTATAAAGCTTTCTTGAAGGAAATTTTAAATGGCGTAAGTGAACGGACAGACTACATCACTGGCCAGGAAGGTAATATCACAAAGACATCGACCAGCTGTCCCCAAATGCATTTATAGATTCAATGCATTTTCAATAAAAATTCCAACAGGGCGTTTCCCACAAATTGACAAAGTGATTCTAAAATTTATGTGGGTGAACAAAGAGTTTCAAAAAAATCAGAAAATTCCTGAAGAAGAGTAAAAAAGAAAGGGAGAAATTTGCCCTACCAAATATCAAGGCTTGTTATCGCCATAGTAACTAGAGCAGTGTGGTTTGGGTGTAACAGGAGATACACAGAAGATCAGGAAGAATAAATCCAGTCCTGTTTGGTAACTTGATTCATGACACAGTGGGTGTTACAGATCAGCAGGAAGGGATGAAGTGTTTACTGTCTGTTCCAGGACAACTGGTCTACCAACTGAGACTGAGTCCCTACCTTAGTCTAAACATGGAAATGAATTCCAGGTGTATGAAAAATGTATGTGTAAGCAGCAAAGCTAAATCTTAGGAAATGCTAGAATAGGAAAATATTACTTCGAGGTAGGGAAGGTTTTTGTTAAGATTCCAAAAGCAAAGCCATAAAAGAAAAAAAAATTTGTATGTATGAAAATTAAACACATTTTATCAAAAGTGAACAAAGAACATGAAAGAATAAGCCACAGAATGGACAAGAGATCTGCTGCCCAGTCACATCAGCGAGACTGTCCATGATTCGTGGCTATAAAGACCCCTTCAGGGGCTTCCCAGGTGACTCAGTGGTAAAGAACCCACCTGCCAATGCAGGAGACGGGGGTTCAATCGCTGGGCTGGGAAAACACCTGTGGAGCAACAAAGCTTCTGCATCGCAACTCCTGAGCCTGCGCTCTAGAGCCCAGAAGCCACGAGTCCGGAAGCCCTCCCACCAGAGAGCCCATGCTCAGCAACAAGAGAACCCAGCACAATGAGAAGCCTGAGCAACTAGAGAAAAGCCCCCACACCCTGCAACTAGAGAAAAGCCCCCACTCCCTGCAACTAGAGAAAAGCCCCCACCGCCTGCAACTAGACAGGAGCCCCACCTGCTGCAACTAGAGAGGAGCCCGTATAGCAATGGAGACCCAGCCAAGCTGAAAATGAATAAATATAATTATTTTTTAAAAGACTCCTTCAAATCAATGCGAAAAAGATAAACATTTCAAGAGAAAAATGAACAGAAGACACAAACAGACCTTCCCAAGAAGAGGTAACACAATTATAGGCTCAGAAATACATGGAAAAATGTTCAACCTCATGTGTAACCCTAAACTCTAAACCCTAATTTGTAATATTTAAATCACAGTTGTATAACACATCACCTTTATCCGACTGGTGAAAATTAATGGCCTGCCCCAGTTCTGGTGACTGTGGGACTCTGGCCCACAGCTGGTAGGGGTTTGAATGGGAGAAAGTCCACCATTACCTGAGCAGGTGAAGCGTGGCAATCACATGAGTGAGAGTCTCCAGAGAAACAGAACCAAGAGGTTACATATGGATGGATAGAAAGAGGCTTACCCTGAGGGATTGGGGAGGCTCATTGTGGAGGCCCAGGGGAGCCGGGTGAGTTCCAGCCCAGACCCGAATTCCCAGGAGCTGGACCCCGGGAGTCAACAGTGTACGTCCTGGTGTGACTGCAAAGGCCCAGGAGCCTGCACCCTGGATGACTGAGAGCGGAAGGTGGAGGCCCAGCTCGGACACAGAGATGACTCACCCACCTCCACCTCCCTGTTCTGTTCAGACCTCCCTGGTGAGAACTGTCTGCAGTGTTTGCAGATTTCAATGGCAATGTCTTCTGGAAACAACCTCACAGACACACCCGAAACCATGTTTCACCAGCCATCAGGGCCTCCCTCATCCCAGCCAACTCACACATAAAATTGACCATCCCAGGAAGGATACCTTCTGACCCAGCAGTTCCACCCCCAAGTGTATAGTCTAGACAAGAAATGTTCGTATGTGTGCCTCCCGGAAAAGATTTCACAGCGGCACTGTGACTGTTACAAGAACCACAGACTGGAAACAACCCAATATCCGCATCAGTAGAATATGGACAGGAAGAGAAACATGATGCTGTTGTTCAGCCTCTAAGCCGTGGTCCAATTCTTTTCACCTCCATGGACTGCAGCATGCCGGGCTTCCCTGTCCTTCACTATCTTCCAGAGTGCTCAAACTCATGTCCATCGAGTCGGTGATGTCATCCAGCCATCTCATCCTCTGTCGTCCCCTTCTCCTCCTGCCTTCAATCTTTCCCAGCATCAGGGTCTTTTCCAGTGAGTTGGTCTTCACATCAGGTGGCCAAAGTGTTGGAGCTTCAGCTTCAGCATCAGTCCTTCCAATGAATATTCAGGGTTGATGTCCTTTAGGATGGACTGGTTTGATCTCCTTGCAGTCCAAGGGACTCTCAAGAGTCTTCTGCAGCACCGCAGTTCAAAAGCATCAGTTCTTGAGTGTTCGGCCTTCTTCATGGTCCAATTTTTCCATCCGTTCACTGGAAAAACTTTTACTAATCAACATGGATTTACCTCAAAAGCAACCTGATAGAAAGAAACAAATGACGTATGCGTACACACTTGTGTCCATCCATTTACATCTGGGTCAATGCCAGGCACACGAAACAGGCTGCTGTTTAAAGATGTGCACACAAGTGGCACAGCTATAAAGAGATATAGGTGATTAATTCACACAGGTGTCAGCCAGTGGTTACCCTCGGGGTGGGGGTGCAGAGCTAGAGGAAAAGGAAAAAATTGCAGCTTGGCCAAGGGGAGGCCTTTAGGGAACCTACCAAGATCTTTTTCTTTCACTTGTGCAAGTATCGTGAAGTTTTCTGTTTATCATTCTTTAAAACAGAAAAAAATACTTTTTTTACACTCGTGTGTAACTGTTGCATAAAACACTTGAATAGAATTCCTCTCTTTGAACACACATACACAAAAACCCCTCTCATTTCTCTCCTTCCTCTCCCAAATCACTTTAAGAAGTTTTTTAATGTAAAATATCTTACTCAAAAGAGTGGTATTGAATGCATGAATTCAGGTCACAAACATTGCAGATTTATTCAACTGAGTTTCGTGTCTTCTGTTCCAAATTTTAAAGCAGGGGAGATGTTTCCCATGTCTGTCTCTTAAACTACATGATATTGCCTTTTATTTGTACATCATTTCCAAAGTACAGGAAAGGAGTTCTCACATCTGCATTGAGTCATAGAAGACAAGATAGGATTGTTGGGGGACGTCTGCAGTGGTGAGAGGAAATGAAAAAGAGAACAAAACAATGGTAACTTTCTTCCTGTGAGCGCACCTGTGGCGGACACCTGCCCTTGCAGCCCAGGTGCGCCAGCCTCGCCCCGGCAGCTTCCAGTGCCCTTAGCCCCGCCCCTCCTCCCGGACACGCCCACGCCTCCCTCTCTCATTGGCTGCGAAAACATGGTGGCAGCCAACCAGTGACAATGAAATGTGACTTGGGACTACCGCCTGGGTTCCATCCCTGGGTCGGGAAGATCCCCTGGAGAAGGGGTAGGATACCCACTCCAGTATTCTTGGGCTTCCGCTGTGGCTTGGCTTGTAAATAATCCACATGTAATGCAGGAGACCTTGGTTCGATTCCTGGGTTGGGAAGATCCTCTGGAGACAGGAAAGGCTACCCACCCAGTATTCTGGCCTGGAGAATTCCATGGACTGTATGGCCCACGGGGGTCGCAGAGTGGGACACGACTCTCACTCCCACCTTTCTGGAGTCCTTGGAACCTCCTGCTAAGAACAGTGGTGAGCCCACGGGGTGGTGTGGGGGTGGGAGATGGGACTCCTGGGTCTTAGAATGAGCTTCGGGACAGCTCCAGTTGCCGCTGGGAGAGCCCACACTTGCACGGGCTCTCACTTGGCTTAAGGTCCTGCTCTTGCTCTCTTGAAATTCATCATTTTTACACAAGAGGCTTCACATTTTCAGTTCACTGGGGCTCGTACATTATGTCCCATTCCGGGGTGAGGGTAGTTCCCAAACTTCAATACATGTCAAAATTACTCTGAGGGCCCACCGCTAATATTAGCACTGCTAGTAATAATGTTGTGATGTTGGCTGTGATAATAAATGGCAGGAGTTTGGCATTTCTCAACAGGAAAGAAACCCACTGTCTTGGGTTAGAGGGCCGTGTGTGGCCTGGGCCTCCTGGAGTAGGAGCTGACCGAGCTTCAGGGGACACAGCTCTGGCCACGGGGTGACCAAGGTACTGGTTGTGGTCTCTCCCGAGACGCTGGTGCAGCTTCTCCAGGCCCATAACGGGCCGCTTGGCCCAGGGCTGGACCAGGCCCAGGCGTCAGGCTCCCGCCTGGAGTGTCCTGTCCAGTCCCTGGCCACCAGCCTCTGGGAGATGCTCCAGCCCCAGGGGAAAGGGCTGTGGGAGGCCCGGGTGGTTGGAGCCGACCCTGGGCATCGTGGTCCATGAATCTCAAGAGACAGAGAGGCCAGGGCGGCAGCTCTCCCAGGCTCCGCAGCTGCAGTGACAGGACCCCGGGGAGGTGGGGTGAAGGAGAGTGTGACATCCCCAGCAGTGGTCCCAGGGCATGGCAGGTAGAGGACATCTGGCTGCCCACTGGGGGACCTTGGGCAGCTCACCCAACCACCTGAGTTTCGGACTTCCCCCAGGCTGGCTGGCACTGTGGTCCTGCCCGCCTCCAGGATCCTGAGTGGGAATGCACTCTGAGCCCTGCCGGTACTCGATGGTGTCATCCCTGGCTCCCGGACCGGCCTCCTTCACTCCAGCTGCTGGGACAGAGGGGACCAGAGGTCTGGCTCTCTTGCTCCCTGCAGTGGAAGGGGGAGGGTTTACCATCCTCACCTGCAGCCTGAGGCCCATTCCAGACATTGGATGAGGACACACGGGCACCCAAGAAGCTAAGGCCAGGACCCCAGCCCATGGAAATCATCTGGCGTGACTTCCTGTAGGGACCAACAAGGCCCAGAGAGGGAGAGTGCCTTGCTCAGAGCCCCACGGCCAGTTAGGGCAGAGCTAGCTTAAATTCTAACTCCCAGTTTACTGTTCTCTTCACTGTCCCCCCAATCGCCAGGGGAGGGCCTGTCCCAGGCTGCAGGCTCCTGGGGCTCTGCCGGGCCCCTACGCCGCGCCCCACCCCACCCCCCACCCCCCCTCCCCCCGCCGCCAGGGAGCTCTGGGCCTCCTATGGGTGTCCTCCCATCCCAGCACTGTCGTTTACCAGAAATGTGGCCTTGAGCAATTTACCCACTGTCCTTCAGCCCAGGCTTTGATTGGCACCGTGGAGGTGATCACAGACCCTCCCCCAGACCCCCACCCTGTGCTCACACCAGAGGGCCAGGCTGTGAGCCAGGAGTGGCTGGAGGAGGAGGAGGAAGAGGCGAGCGGGCAGTGGGGTCTGGCAGTGTGGGGGCCAGGAGTGGGGAGGGTGTGGGCGGGGCAGGGCTTGGAGGGGAAGGGGCTGGGGGGCACCGGGGAAGCCCTCAGTTCAGTTCAGTCGCTCAGTCACGTCCGTCTCTTTGGGACCCCAGGGACTGCAGCACGCCAGGCCTCCTTGTCCATCACTAACTTCTGGAGTTTACTAAAACTCATGTCCATCGAGTCAGTGATGTCATACAACCATCTCATCCTCTGTCATCCTCTTCTCCTCCCACCTTCAATCTTTCCCAGCATCAGGGTCTTTTCCAGTGAGTCACTTCTTTGCATCAGGTGGCCAAAGGATTGGAGTTTCAGCATCAGCATCAGTCCTTCTAGTGAATATTCAGGACTGATCTCCTTCAGAATGGACTGGTTGGATCTCCTTGCAGTCCAAGGGACTCTCAAGAGTCTTCTCCAACACCATAGTTGAAAAGCATCAATTCTTTGGCGCTCAGCTTTCTTTATGGTCCAACTCTCACATCTATTCATGACTACTGGAAAAACCATAGCTTTGACTGGATGGACCTTTGTCGGCAAAGTAACATCTCAGCTTTTTAATATGCTGTCTAGGCTGGTCATAGCTTTTCTTCCAAGGAACAAGCATCTTTTAATTTCATGGCTGCAGTCACTATCTGCAGTGATTTTGGAGCCCCCCCAAATAAAGTCTGTCACTGTTTCCATTGTTTCCCCATCTAGTTGCCATTGAACTGATGGGACTGGATGCCATGATCTTAGTTTTCTGAATCTTGAGTTTTAAGCCAACTTTTTCACTCTCTTTCACTTTCATCAAGAGGCTTTTTTTAAAAATATGAAAGTTCTTCTTCGCTTTCTGTCATAAAGGTGGTGTCATCTGCTTATCTGAGGTTATTGATATTTCTCCCGGCAGTCTTGATTCCAGCTTGTGTTTCTTCCAGTCCAGCGTTTCTCATGATGTACTCTGCATATAAGTTAAATAAGCAGGGTGACAATATACAGCCTTGACGTACTCCTTTCCCAATTTGGAACCAGTCTGTTGTTCCATGTCCAGTTCTAACTGTTGCTTCCTGATCTGCACACAGATTTCTCAGGAGGCAGGTCAGGTGGTCTGGTATTCCCATCTCTTGAAGAATTTTCCAGTTTGTTGTGATCCACACAGTCAAAGGCTTTGGCATAGTCAATAAAGCAGAAATAGATGTTTCTGTAATATTCTTTTGCTTTTTCGATGATCCAGCAGATGTTGGCAATTGGATCTCTGGTTCTTCTGCCTTTTCTAAATCCAGCTTGAACATCTGGAAGTTCATGGTTCATGTACTGTTGAAGCCTGGCTTGGAGAATTTTGAGCATCACTTTACTAGCGTGTGACATGAGTACAATTGTGCGGTAGTCTGAGCATTCTTTGGCCTTGCCTTTCTTTGGGATTGGAATGAAAACTGACCTTTTCCAGTCCTGTGGTCACTGCTGAGTTTTCCAAATTTGCTGGCATATTGAGTACAGCACTTTCACAGCATCATCTTTTAGGATTTGAAATAGCTCAATTGGAATTCCATCACCTCCACTAGCTTTGTTCGTAGTGATGCTTTCTAAGGCCCACTTGACTTCTCATTCCAGGATGTCTGGCTATAAGTGAGTGATCACACAATCGTGGTTATCTGGATCATGAAGATCTTTTTTATATAGTTTTTCTGTGTATTCTTGCCACCTCTTCTTAATATCTTCTGCTTCTGTTAGGTCCAGACCTAACCCTAAGCTAAGTCACTTCAGTCGTGTCCGACTCTGTGCAACCCCATAGTCGGCAGCACACCAGGCTCCCCCGTCCCTGGGATTCTCCAGGCAAGAACACTAGCGCCCTCGCGAGTCCCGGGCCTGGCGGCCTGCCATCGCAGAGGTAACCACCAGGTGGCGCCACAGGCTTTCCAGCGGGCCCAGCAAACCGTCCCTTCAGTGAAGAGGGCTGCGTGGGGCGGGGCAGGCGTCTGGAGCCGGGACCACAGGGTGGGCACCAGTAGGTCCTCCCTCTCCCTCCTCGGGGTCCTCTGGGAGACCTTCATGCTGCACCAGGGGCCCTGTCCCCAGCGTGGCGGAGGGGTGTCTCCCCCAGCCCCCACCCCCGACCCTCCGCCATCGTTAGCCTGGGGTCTTCAGTGTCGGGGCTCGGGCACCGGGTGTCACCAGGAGGGGCTTCCCAGGGGTGGTCGGGAGGCAGGCCCCTGAGGTCTGGGTGTCCTTCAGGGCCTGTGGGAGGGGGGGGGCGGTGGGCAGGGCCAGCAGGACCCGGCCAGATGCCACCTTCTCTCTGGCACTGCCGCCCGGGCCTGCTTAGATGTCCTCAGCACCTTCCCCCCGGGACTCTGGAAGACAGGCAGGCCCGTCCCTTTTCCCCGGGCCGCGAGCCGGGGTCCCTCTGAGGGTCAGGGAGTGCTGCCAGGGGCCTTGCCAGCGTGGAGCCCCCAGGGCCTGGCTCAGCGGCCCAGGCAGGACTGCAGACTGGCCCGTCGAGGACAGAGCATGGCCTTGGCCAAGGAGAGTGGACAGGGTGCTGGCAGAGGACACCACGGCAGGCATGGGCAGAAGCTCACACGGGACACCCTCCCTGGCGGTGGAGGTCCCTCCGGTCCAGCCAGGAGCAGGCGAGTGGGTGGCCGGAGGAGGGCGTGGCCGGACAGCCTGCTTCGCTGTCTCCTGGGACATGGTGACGGTGATGTGGGGGCAGGCTGGGCACAGGCCCCGGGAGGGTGACCCCTGGGCAGGCACGCTCTTCTTCTCAGTATCTCCCAGGGCAGCGACCTTCTCACCCACCTGGGACTGTGGCCGGCCAGCACCAGCCTTCCTTGGGGGTGACCGCCCTGCCCAGCAAAGCCCCAGACCTACGGCCGGGGTGGAGCCGGGCCGGCCTGCACCCCACCCCTGGCCATCCTCTGCCGGGCTCTGCGCCCCGCGTGGACCCACAGCCCTGTTGTCGGCCCCTCACACCCTCCTCCTGGGGGAGCCGGGACGCCCTCCTAGCTCAGGGCCAGCTGCTGGGGGACGTGGGAGTCCCTGTTGGATGGGAGCCCAGCCCGCGCCGCCCCTGAAGCTGAGCCCCGCTCACAGCTCAGCCAGGCGCCTACAGGGCCGTGGACTCAGGGAGCCTGTAGCCGGCGCTGGGTGCCAGCGCCGTCCATTGTCCTGTTTCACCTCTGCAGCTGTCCCAGGACAGCGAGCTGGAATGACCGTGTGTGCTTGCGACCCACGGAGCTGGGGGCGGGGGACAGGGCCGCAGGGCAGGAGAGAGGGGGCAGGCGAGCTCCTCCCACCATTCCTGGGTTTTCGGTGGAAGGAGGCCCCCCTGCTGCCAAGCTTTCCGTTTTCAAACTCCTTCCTGAGAGGTGTCCTTTGTGTTTAAATGATTAGGGAGTTGGTCCGTGTTGGCGCATCCCGGCAGCATCTCCGGCACCGCCAAGCTCCCTGTCAGCCCCTGGGCGGGCGCCTGCCGAACTCCTCTTCTTCCTCTGGCAGGACGCTGCTGCTCTCCCCCCGCAGTTGTGGAAGCCAGGCTTGTTCCTGCTTCCACAGGGCCAGGGCCGGTCAGACCATATCATGGCGGGGAGGCGAGAGTGGGTTTGGTCCCGGGAGGTGGGATCAGGCGCTCCCACTGTGCCAGGCGGCGGGGGTGCGGCTCTGTCGATCCCTGGGCACTGTGGCTAGTGGACCCACCCGGCCCCGAGGCCCGGCCTCGCCCAGGGAGCTGCCACCCTGGAGCCTCCTCTTCCAGATGTAGGCAAGGCCGCCCGGCCCCACCAGGAGGCCAGGCCCAGGGTGTGGGCTCCAGACTCCCAGGAAATGTGCGCTGGGTGCGCAGGACGCCGGCTGCAGGGCCTCCCCGCCCCGGGCCTGGGGCGGCTCCCGGGTGGGGGCTGGCGCGGCACCTGCCCCCCGCCCCCCGCCTGCGTCAGGGGAGCTGCCCGAGCTTGCACCCCGCTTCCCAAGCGCTGAGACGCGGCTCCCAGCCTGCCTCCCTAAGCCGCCGGCAGCTCACGCCCTGGGATCTGGGTGCTCCCAGCCCTTCTCCGCGAGGACCGTGACGGCCCCCTCCCTCCCGGCCGTCGGTGTACCGGCCCTGGCCGAGGGAGGAGGGCGGCGGGCAGTAGACGCAGGGAGATGAGGCCGCGGGCAGGCAGAGCCTCCTGGGACTCAGCAGAACCCTGCCCGCCCCGCAGAGGGGCTGAGGACCGGAAGGAGGCAAGAGCTTGCGGCCTGCGCCGGCGGATGAGGCTGGGAAGCTCCGAGCTCAGCGCGGCCGTGCGGGGCGGGGCCTGATGGGCAGTCCCTCAGCAGCGTCGGGCGGGGACCCTCCTGTGGCTCCGGCCCCTACATCCCCACTGCCCGCGCTGGCCTGTCTCCCCCTTCCCCCGCTGCTCCAGGTGCCAATTTGTGTGTGCAAAGCCTTTTCTCGACGGCCTTGCCCTCCTGGACACAGGGCCCCTCAGAGTGTCCTCAGTGGAGGGCCCCTGGGTGCCCCCAGCCCGATTTGGTGACTTCACTGAGCTAGCAGGGTCCAGGCTGAGTCCACTCGTGCCTCTGAGCTCTCCGCTTGCCCAAGTGTGGTGCCCGCCGGGGCCCCAGGAAGCTGGGCGCTTGGGGCTGGCGCTCTGCCCCTTGGGTGTTGACAGACGAGGGTGAGTCTGAGCTGCCGGGGAGGCCGGCCCCCACCCTGGCCTGGGGAAGGGCAGTGGGGCCTGCCCGGTGTTGGCAGCCCCCTGCTGCAGGCCTGCGCCCCCCGCCTCATAGTCATGAGAGCCTCAGCCTCAGCGCCCAGCCGGCATCTCACTAAGTGTGATGGCGCCTCCGTGTCCCAGTCCATCAGGCGAGAGGCTGTAAATGTGAGACTTGCACGTTTAGGGGCCCCAGAAGTCTCCTTCCAAATATCAGTACTTGGGGACCCCCCCGGTGGTCCAGTGGCTAAGACTCCACACTCCCAGTGCAGGGGCCCCGGGTTCAATCCCTGGTCAGGGAACTAGATCCCACAGCCACAGCTAGAGATTCCAGACGCTGCAATGAAATATCCCCCGTGCTACAGCCGAGACCCGGCACAGCCAGATGAGCAAATGGATATTCAAATAACGGTATTTGAAACCTTAATACCAAAAGCAGATACAGAGTGGGCACCACCAGGAGCAGCCCTGCTCTGCGCCCAGGTCCAGGGGCCCGGGGGCGCTGTGGGCTCTGCGAGACCCACTTTGAGGGCCTGACACTGGGCCTGGTCCAGAGACGGGTGCGGTCAGGTCGCCGGGGACACCCCTTCACTGTGAAGGGGGCTGGTAGGAGGCCCTCACGGGGCAGTCTCCTAGCAGGAGGGGCCGGAGGAAGTGACCAGGCACTCAGCAAGGACGTCTGTGTGCCCTGGGTCTTTACCGGCGACCTTGTATGTTTCTCACGCCCTATAAGGGGTGTCCCTGCCAGTTGTACAGATGAAGAGGGGGCCCTGCCAGGACCCACAGTTGCCCCGGGGAGGGGGCCAGGTCGAGGTGAGGAGTGGGCACAGGGGAGAGTGCGCCCAGTGGGCGTCTCTGCTGGGCTGGGAGTTCCCATCACCCAACAACCACCCACAGACGTGCCGGGATTGAGGTGGGCAATGTGTGCTGGCCGAAGTAGGGGGGCTATCACCATGAGCTGTGGCTGTGCGCCCACCCCCCCCAGGATCCCAAGCCCGGCCGGCCGGCCGCCCGGTGGGCAAGACCAGGCAGGAGGCCAGGGCCTCTCAGGCCTCCCCAGGGGCAGGGGTTCTGGCTCCTTCCAGGGAAGCACCAAGCCTGGGCCCGGGTGTCTGCTCCCCTCTGAGGTCAAGCTGGGAGAGTGGGTCCACCCTGGGACTCACACCCCTCCCAGGCTGTCACTGATGTGTGGGGTGAAGTGGGGAGAAACCTTGGGGCCAGTCTGAAGAAATACTTCATAGGAGAAAAAGAATGTCAAAATATTGCAACATTTTTTGTATTGATTACATACTGAAGTGATAATATTTTGGACGAAAGTGAGAGTCATTCAGTCGTGACTGACTCTTTGCAACCCCATGGACAGAATACTGGAGTGGGTAACCTTTCCCTTCTCCAGGGGATCTTCCCAACCCAGGGATCCAAACCCAGGTCTCCGACGTTACAGGCAGATTCTTTACCAGCTGAGCCACAAGGGAAGCCCAAGAATACTGGAGTGGGTAGCCTGTCCCTTCTCCAGCAGATCTTCCTGACCCAGGAATCGAACCAGGGTCTCCTGCATTGCAGACGGATTCTTTACCAGCTGAGCTACCAGGGAAGCCCTAATATTTTGGGTGTATTGTGTTAAATAAAAATATTATTAAAATTAATTTCACTTGTTTCTTTTCACTTCTTTAAATGCAGCTGCTCAAAGACTTAAATTGCATGTGGGGTCTCATCACACTGGGCAGCCGTGATCACCAGGTGTCCAGCCCACAGCCTGCTCTGCTCTCCCCCAGGCCCGAGAGGGTCGACCGTTGTCCCCGGCTGTCTGCTGCTGCAGACAAGGCCCGGCCTGCCCAAGGCCATCAGCTGAGTGGGATCAGGTGGGAAGGAAGCCGTGGATGTGACTCGGAGGCGGGGCCAGTAGGAGAGGCCTCTGCTGTGTGCGGGAGCGCTGTGTGCGGGAGCGCTGTTCGCTCGGTTTACTCGTGACAGAGACGCACGTGGATAATATCGTCTCCATCTTATGTCTGAGGAGCCAGGGGCTCTGAGAGGTTAGTGCACTCAGCCTGGGTCAAAGCTGGTGAGTGGCAGAGCTGTGATTCAGATAAAGTTTATGGGACTTCAAAGCCTATAGTGTTTACCCCCAGCTTGACCTGTGGGATGGTTTCTGAGTCCTGGAGGGTGGAGTGAGGTTTGGGAATTCCATCCGCGGGGAGGGAGGGGGCAGCTTCAGAGGTCCACGTGAGGAGGGCCAGGACTGATGTTCTTGGTAGGTGTCCTGGGCCCTGTGCGGGTCTGGACCTGGATGGTGAGAAGGGTGACCCGCTGGGCCAAGGCCACCCAGCGGCAGGCTGGACTCGGGGGCCAGACCCCTGGGAGGTGGCCCCTCTGCTATCTAGGCGGTGACCACCTCCCAGACAGTCAGACACGGCCAGACAGCGGGTCCAAAACCCAGTCCTGAGCTGCAGGTCCCGGGCCCTGGGCTCTGGGGAGGACGAGGAAGCAGGAGCCAGTCCTGCCACTCGCTGCATAACTGATGACTCTGGAGGCGACGGAACCCTCCTGGCCTCCTGGAGGGTGGCACGGCTGAGAGCCGGGTGTGGTCACGGTCACACGGGGACGTTGCTGCACTGGGGCTTCGGTCTCCCTGGCCCCTCCTCTCTGGGCCTGGGGGTCCCCACTGGGTCCTGCCGCCTAGCCCCTCACTGCCCACTGCTGCGGGGAGCCCAGGTCTACAGGGGGTGGGTCGGCCCTCACTGCCGCCCCCTCCCCATGCAGCTTCTTTCTCTAGTCAGAGGACATCCCCACTGTGCCCCCAGGTCCGCCCTCAGAGCCTCTGTGAGCGACCTCCCTCCCCCGGCCCGAGACACTTGCCCTCGGGGTCCCGCTCAACTGCTGTCCGGACCCCCGCTCTGAGCCCTGTTGGCGGCTTTCTGCACCAGGCTCCCGTCCAGCCTGTGCTGTGCGCCCATGGTCTGGGCTCTGCCATGCCCTGCCCCTGCTCTCTCTCTTTCTGGCCTCAGTTTCCCCACCCATAAGATGGGGTGACACCACCTACCTGTCTACCCCACAGACCTAGGAAGGTTAGAGCCATGGAACGTCTGGCAAGACGGAGGCTCCAAGCCTGCCCTTCAAGGTCCAGCGAGACTCATCTGCCCCCAGAAGCTGATCCTCCCGTGTCCACTTACCTGTGATTGGAGGTGGGCTGAGCCCAGGCCAGGCCACGGGGTCCCCTGCTCCAGGACTGGTGTTGGCCACACTCACTATAACGTTTTCTTCAGTGTTTCTGAGTAGTGATGTTTATGTTTTTTGGTTAACATGGTACATGCTTATCATAAAAATCCAAATGGCACATAAATCCGCCAAGGAGAAAGTCGCAAACCACCCTAGATGCCACCGCCCACAAATAACCAGCATGAACAGTTGCCGAATGTCAGTGTTGATGGATCTCTAAGCCTAAATACAAATAAAATGGTAAGCAGAGGATTGACAAACAGAAATAACAGTATAAGAATGGAGTCACATTACACACTTTGAAATATGAGAAGGCTAAGTTTATTCTGGGCTTAGATATGATAGAAAAAGAATGCTGGAGGCATTTGACCTTAGATAAATGCTTCAGAACCACAAGAGATATCTGTACCTATAGGATCCCTCTATAGACAAGGAAATAAATTATTTTTTGAAACCATCTCAAAAGGCTGTAGCTGTTGGTGTTTCTGCATTAGGCTTTCATTGGAGTCAGTCAGTCAGTTCAGTCACTCAGTCATGTCCGACTCTTTGGGACCCCATGGACTGCAGCACGCCAGGCCTCCCTGTCCATCACCAACTCCCGGAGCTTGCTCAGACTCATGTCCATTGAGCCGGTGAAGCCATCCAACCATCCAGCCATTTCACGATAGACAGCATGCCAACCCCCTGCATTCCGTCCCTCCCTTCTCGCACGACCCCATCTTTGTTCTTTTACAGAGTTCTCATCTTGTTGGGAGTTCCACACGCTCCTATTCTGCTCTGAGTGTAAATGGACGCACTGCTCGCCACCAGCTCTTCTTGTCTGGGTTCCTTAGCTTGACTCACTCCCAGTTTTCTGCCTTTCTGCGTCGGATAGTGTTTTCAAGACAGGCTCCCACGTCTGAAGGCCCGTCTGCTGCCTTTAGACTTTGACCACACGTTTTTTCCCTCCGTGTGCTGAGGGCATTTCTTCGTGGTCTCCTGGTGTTGAACATGGGGAAGTCTGACGCTACCCCAACTTTCCCTCTTATATTGATTTGGTTTTTTTCTGCCTGGGCACTTGAAAAATTCTTCATGATTTGAAGTTTGGTAACCTAAGCAGGGGCGGTGGCCGAGAGGAGTTACTACATATCCAAGGGGCAGCGGCTGCGCTGGCGCAGGAGGGCCGAGAGGAGCTACTCCACGTTCAAGGTCAGGAGGGGCGGCCGTGAGGAGACACCCCTCGTCCAAGGTAAGGAGCAGCGGCTGCGCTTTGCTGGAGCAGCCATGAAGAGATACCCCACGCCCAAGGTAAGAGAAACCCAAGTAAGAGGGTAGGTGTTATGAGAGGGCATCAGAGGGCAGACACACTGAAACCATACTCACAGAAAACTAGTCAGTCTAATCACACTAGGACCACAGCCTTGTCTAACTCAGTGAAACCAAGCCATGCCGTGTGGGGCCACCCAAGACGGGTGGGTCATGGTGGAGAGGTCTGACAGAATGTGGTCCACTGGAGAATGGAATGGCAAACCACTTCAGTGTTCTCGCCTTGAGAACCCCATGAACAGTATGAAAAGGCAAAATGATAGGATACTGAAAGAGGAACTCCCCAGGTCAGTAGGTGCCCAATATGCTACTGGAGATCAGTGGAGAAATAACTCCAGAAAGAATGAAGGGATGGAGCCAAAGCAAAAACAATACCCAGTTGTGGATGTGACTGGTGATAGAAGCAAGATCCGATGCTGTAAAGAGCAATATTGCATAGGAACCTGGAACGTCAGGTCCATGAATCAAGGCAAATTGGAAGTGGTCAAACGAGAGATGGCAAGAGTGAACGTCAACATTCTAGGAATCAGTGAACTAAAATGGACTGGAATGGGTGGATTTAACTCAGATGACCATTATATCTACTACTGCGGGCAGGAATCCCTCAGAAGAAATGGAGTAGCCATCATGGTCAACAAGAGAGTCGGAAATGCAGTACTTGGATGCAATCTCAAAAACGACAGAATGATCTCTGTTCGTCTCCAAGGCAAACCATTCAATATCACAGTTATCCAAGTCTATGCCCCAACCAGTAACGCCGAAGAAGCTGAAGTTGAATGGTTCTATGAAGTCCTACAAGACCTTTTAGAACTAACACCCCAAAAAGATGCCCTTTTCATTATAGGAGACTGGAATGCAAAAGTAGGAAGTCAAGAAACACCTGGAGTAACAGGCAAATTTGGCCTTGGAATGTGGAATGAAGCAGGGCAAAGGCTAATAGAGTTTTGCCAAGAGAACACACTGGACATAGCAAACACCCTCTTCCAACAACACAAGAGAAGACTCTACATATGGACATCACCAGATGGTAAACACTGAAATCAGGTTGATTATATTCTTTGCAGTCAAAGATGGAGAAGCTCTATACAGTCAACAAAAATAAGACTGGGAGCTGACTCTGGCTCAGATCATGAACTCCTTATTGCCAAATTCAGACTTAAATTGAAGAAAGCAGGGAAAACCACTAGACCATTCAGGTATGACCTAAATCAAATCCCTTATGATTATACAGTGGAAGTGAGAAATAGATTTAAGGGACTAGATCTGATAGATAAGAATGCCTGATGAACTATGGACAGAGGTTTGTGACATTGTACAGGAGACAGGGATCAAGACCATCCCCATGGAAAAGAAATGCAAAAAAGCAAAATGGCTGTCTGGGGAAGCCTTACAAATAGCTGTGAAAAGACGAGAAGTGAAAAGCCAAGGAGAAAAGGAAAGATATAAGCATCTGAATGCAGAGTTCCAAAGAATAGCAAGAAGAGATAAGAAAGCCTTCCTCAGCGATCAATGCAAAGAAATAGAGGAAAAGAACAGAATGGAAAAGACTAGAGATCTCTTCAAGAAAATTAGAGATACCAAGGGAACATTTCATGCAAAGATGGGCTCGATAAAGGACAGAAATGGTATGGACCTAACAGAAGCAGAAGATATTAAGAAGAGGTGGCAAGAATACACAGAACTGTACAAAAAAGATCTTCACAACCCAGATAACCATGATGGTGTGATCACTCACCTAGAGCCAGACATCCTGGAATGTGAAGTCAAGTGGGCCTTAGAAAGCATCACTATGAACAAAGTTAGTGGAGGTGATGGAATTCCAGTTGAGCTATTTCAAATCCTAAAAGATGATACTGTGAAAGTGCTGCACTCAATATGCCAGCAAATTTGGAAGACTCAGCAGTGGCCACAGGACTGGAAAAGGTCAGTTCTCATTCCAATCCCAAAGAAAGGCAATGCCAAAGAACGCTCAAACTACCTCACAATTGCACTCATCTCACACGCTAGTAAAGTAATGGTCAAAATGCTCCAAGCCAGGCTTCAGCAATACGTGAACCGTGAACTTCCAGATGTTCAGGCTGGTTTTAGAAAAGGCAGAGGAACCAGAGATCCAATTGCCAACATCTGCTGGATCATGGAAAAAGCAAGAAAGTTCCAGAAAAAACATCTATTTCTGCTTTATTGACTATGCCAAAGCCTTTGGCTGTGTGGATCACAATAAACTGAACAATTCTGAAAGAGATGCGAATACCAGACCACCTAACCTGCCTCTTGAGAAACCTATATGCAGGTCAGGAAGCAACAGTTAGAACTGGACATGGAACAACAGACTGGTTCCAAATCAGGAAAAGGAGTACATCAAGGCTGTATATTGTCACCCTGCTTATTTAACTTATTTGCAGAGTACATCATGAGAAATGCTGGGATGGAGGAAGCACAAGCTGGAATCAAGATTGCCAGGAGAAATATCAATCACCTCAGATATGCAGATAACACCACCCTTATGGCAGAAAGTGAAGAGGAACTAAAAAGCCTCTTGATGAAAGTGAAAGAGGAGAGTGAAAAAGTTGGCTTAAAGCTCAACATTCAGAAAACTAAGATCATGGCATCTGGTCTCATCACTTCATGGGAAATAGATGGGAAAACAGTGGAAACAGTGTTAGACTTTATTTTGGGGGGCTCCAAAATCACTGCAGATGGTGATTGCAGCCATGAAATTAAAAGATGCTTACTCCTTGGAAGGAAAGTTATGACCGACCTAGACAGCATGTTGAAAAGCAGAGACATTACTTTGCCAACAAAGGTCCGTCTAGTCAAGGCTATGGTTTTTCCTGTGGTCATGTATGGATGTGAGAGTTGGACTATGAAGAAAGCTGAGCGCCGAAGAATTGATGCTTTTGAACTATGGTGTTGGAGAAGACTCTTGAGAGTCCCTTGGACTGCAAGGAGATCCAACTAGTCCATTCTGAAGGAGATCAACCCTGGGATTTCTTTGGAAGGAATGATGCTAAAG
>NW_024070205.1:1139913-1201924 GCF_014754425.2 Oryx dammah | reverse complement strand
AGCCATGAAATTAAAAGATGCTTACTCCTTGGAAGGAAAGTTATGACCGACCTAGACAGCATGTTGAAAAGCAGAGACATTACTTTGCCAACAAAGGTCCGTCTAGTCAAGGCTATGGTTTTTCCTGTGGTCATGTATGGATGTGAGAGTTGGACTATGAAGAAAGCTGAGCGCCGAAGAATTGATGCTTTTGAACTATGGTGTTGGAGAAGACTCTTGAGAGTCCCTTGGACTGCAAGGAGATCCAACTAGTCCATTCTGAAGGAGATCAACCCTGGGATTTCTTTGGAAGGAATGATGCTAAAGCTGAAACTCCAATACTTTGGCCACCTCATGAGAAGAGTTGACTCATTGAAAAAGCCCCTGATGCTGGGAGGGATTGGGGGCAGGAGGAGAAGGGGACGACAGAGGATGAGATGGCTGGATGGCGTCAGCGACTCGACGGACACGGGTTTGGGTGAACTCCAGGAGCTGGTGATGGACAGGGAGGCCTGGCGTGCTGCGATTCATGGGGTCACAAGGAGTCGGACACGACTGAGCGACTGAACTGAACTGAACTGAACTGAACCTAAGCAGGTTACCCCTCTGTGTGAGCCATTCTCTATTTCTCCCTGGGGTTTTTCCTGGTGCCCTTTCTGCTGGTAAATCCAGTCTTTCCTTTAAGGTAAACTTTTCTGTACAGTGCCCTCAAATATGTTTTCTATTTCATTTGTGATTGTCTACTTTAGGGATATTACTCTTACATTAACGGATCTATATTTATTTTTGTCTCTCTGAAGACTGCTTTTCTCTCCCCTTTTCTTTGCATTGATTGTGATGGTTTCAAGCCTCTCCTTCGAGCCGTTCTATTTCCAGCCTTGTTTGTGGTGCTTCCCAAATCATGTATGGGGTTGGTAACTGTCTCTCAGTCTGTCTTCCTGACTCTGCAATCTCTTTCCACGTTCTTCCGTCTGACATCCAGTCTTCGGACTCAGCAGTAGCGCCTTCTCTGAGAGAGGAAGCATTGGGGAGGACTCTGCTGCTGCTCCGGCTGGCTTAGGTTTTCTTCCAGGCCCACTGCCGTCCCTGGCAGGCTCCTCCCCCGCCCCGCCCCCTCCCTCCACCGTGGCCGGTTTGCAGAGTTGCTGTGCCATTTCTTTTCACGTTGCTTATGCTGACACGGCGGCCCGGTCCACACCCTCTATTAGCTGTGATATAAAGCGGATGAATCACACCTGTCTTGTATTGTTCCCCGGATTGCCTCATCCATGTCAATCTCGCCCTCCTGCCTTGGGCGCCCCAGACAAGAGCCGTGCTCCCTGGGCTCTGCTCCCTGAGGGCCGGGCTGCAGAGGCCGCTGCTGAGCTCGGGCTCCCGTGAGCCGGGTGGGGCCGTACCAGGTTCTCAAGCCCCAAGAGACACCTTTATAGTCACAGGGGACTCTCCACAGCAGTTCTGGGAGCTTAGGAAAGATAAAAATGAGAAAATGTGCTTAAATTACACAAGAGAAGTTGAAGTTACTCCAAAAACATAACTTGCTCAATTCCAAGAATCTGCCTGATGCTAACTTCACAGGAGCAAAAAAAAAAAACAAAACACCTTGAGTTTATATCTTCTGGGGAGGAGGTTTTGTTTTCCCATCTTCTCTGGGTGCTGTGTGTGCTTGCGAAACTTCCACACCTCACATCCACCCTGCTGGGTAGTTTTTTCTTGAACAGCTCCAACACCACCGCCGCTTATTAAATACCTACTCTGTGCCGGGCGCTTTGTGTTTACCTTCCCACTGAATCCTCTCAAAGCTATCCTGCAAGCTGTAGGATGGTTTCTTTTCAGAGACGAGAACACAGGTCCAAAGAAGTTAGGTGACTAGTCCAAGGACATAGACAAGTGCCCTTCCCAGACAGGAACACAAACCACCCTGTGCCCCCAAAGCCTGCCTCTCACCACTGCCTCCCAAGCTGGCCTCCAGGAAGGGTGGGTAGAGCTAGAAGAGGCGCGGGAAATAGGATGGAGCTGGGAAGACAGAAGTCAAGAAGGTGTCCTAAGTCATGGAGAGAAAGGGTGAAGAGTCAGAGAGAGAAGTGACAGTGTGGGTCTGTCCCTGAAAGAACTGAAAGCAGGGCTTGAGCAGGCACGTGCGCACACATTCACAGCAGCGTCGCCCACACGAGCCAGACCAGCGAGCACCGGCGGACCAGCAGAAGAGCACAGCGCGGCCCACGGCACAGAGAGCGTTACTCGGCTCTGAAAAGGAAGGGGATTCTGACACCTGCTACACGTGGGTGAACCTGGAAGGCATTATGCTCAGTGAGACAGACAGGCCAGACACAGCAGCACGCGAACTGCGAGCCTCCAAATGCTCAGGCTGGATTCAGACAAGGCAGAGGAACCAGAGATCAAATTGCCAACATCCGCTGGATCATCGAAAAAGCAAGAGAGTTCCAGAAAAACATCTACTTCTGCTTTATTGACTATGCCAAAGCCTTTGTGTGAATCACAACAAACTGTGGAAAATTCTTCAAGAGATGGGAATACCAGACCACCTGACCTGCCTCCTGAGAAACCTGTATGCAGGTCAGGAAGCAACAGTTAGAACTGGACATGGAACAGACTAGTTCCAAATTGGGAAAGGAGTAGATCAAGTCTGTATATTGTCACCCTGCTTATTTAACTTATATGCAGAGTATATCATGGGAAATGCCGGGCTGGATGAAGTAAAAACTGAAATCAGGATTGCTGGGAGAAATATCAATAACCTCAGATACGCAGATGACACCACCCTTATGGCAGAAAGCAAAGAAGAACTAAAGAGCCTCTTGATGAAAGTGAAAGAGGAGAGTGAAAAAGCTGGCTTAAAACTTAACATTCAAAAAACTAACATGGCATTCGGTCCCATCACTTCATGGCAAATAGATGTGGAAACAATGGAAAAAGTGAGAAACTTTGTTTTGGGGAGGCTCCAAAAACACTGCAGATGGTGACTGCAGCCATGAAATTAAAAGACACTTGCTCCTTGGAAGAAAAGCTATGACCAACCTAGACAGCATATTAAAAAGCAGAGGCAACACTTTGACAACAAAGGTCCATCTCGTCAAGGCTATGGCTTTTCCTGTGGTCATGTATGGATGTGAGAGCTGGACCATAAAGAAAGCTGAGCACCGAAGAACTGATGCTTTTGAACTGTGGTTTTGGAGAAGACTCTTGAGAGTCCCTTGGACTGCAAGGAGGTCCAACCAGTCCATTCTAAAGGAGATCAGTCCTGGGTGTTCATTGGAAGGACTGACGATGAAGCTGAAACTCCTATATTTTGGCCACCTGATGTGAAGAACTGACTCATTGGAAAAGACTCTGATGCTGGGAGGCATTGGGGGCAGGAGGAGAAGGGGACGACAGAGGATGAGATGGTTGGATGGCATCACCGACTCGATGGACATGAGTTTGAGCAAGCCCCAGGAGTTGGTGATGGACAGGGAGGCCCAGCGTGCTGCAGTCCATGGGGTCGCAAAGAGTCGGACATGACTGAGCGACTGAACTGAGCTGAACTGAGCAGGAGAACGTTGTGTTATTCCACTTACATGACCTGGAATAGTCAAGCTCATAGAGACGAAGTAGAAGAGCGGTGCCAGGGGTTGGGGGTGTGGGGTAGGGAGTCGTTTTTAAGAGGTGGAGGTGCAGCGCTTCTGTTTCGGAAGATGAGACAGTTCTGGAGATGGATGGTGGTGGTGGTCAGACAGTGTGACTCCCTTAATGCTCCGGAACTGTGCACGTGAGTCGCTCAATTTCATGTTATTTAATCACAGTTTTTAAAATTAGCTGGATCTTTAAATGTTCTTTAAAAACTCAGTTTCCTCAGCCTCACCCCAGACTTGGGTGGCTTCCTAAAGTGTGCCATTTAAAAGGGGCACTCAGATGGTTCCCACGCTCTCTAGTTTAAAGACCACTGGCCAGGACTTCCCTGGTGGTCCAGGGCTTAGGGCTCCGAGTTTCCAATGCAGGGGGCCTGTGTTCGATCCCTGTTTGAGGAACTAAGATCTTGCATGCTGCCCAGTGCAGCCAAAAAATAAAACAATAAATAAAATAAAATTAGATTGTTATATTAAAAAAATAAGATCACGGGCCAGAACAGAGGCCTGGTGGGCGAGCCGTCGCCGCTCGAGGAGTGTGTGGAACGTCTTCCCGCGGCGGGGGCCATGCCCAGGAGATTCTCTCTGTGCAAGACCTCCTTGTGGGCAGCCAGGCATCTCTGGAAGAAGCCTGGGGGCAGCAGCTCCAGGGAGCCCCAGGGCAGGGAGACTAATGCTCCTCCACCCCTCGGCACCCCCAACAGGGCTGTTCCCTTAGGACAGAGGCTCTTGGGAGGGGAGGGCCCAGCAGGGCAGCTGGTTCCTCCCCCATCACTGCAGACCCCCGGCACTGTGACCGCCCACCCCTGGGTCCAGTGTGACTCACTGTCCACAGTTTCATCCACGGAGAAGCGTCTACAGGAGCTGTCTGGGAGCAAGTGGGCGCCAGCTGGCAGCCGGAGCGCTGTGACCGGGTGAGCTGGAGCAAGTGGGGTCACCCGTTTCGGGGGGCTCTGTCACAGCTGTGTTGTTCCCCGTGGACCCAGCCCCTCCCCGGACAGAACAGCCCGTTCTCAGTTATCACAGGGCCCAAACAGGAGGGCCAGGCCAGGCCCCGGAATCAGGGGCTGGGGGTCCCTTCCCTCCTCCCCTCTCTCCCCCGGGCCTGCCTCACCCTTCGTCCCTGCACCCCGGTTCTCTGACTGCCAGGCAGCGAGGTTGACAGGTGGGTCCCCGGCACCCAGAGCACCCCTGCCCCACTTTCAGGCTTCCTCTGCTTGAACCAGCCCACCACCCGTGAACAGGCTCTGGGACCCCTGGGGATTGGGGAAGGGGTCATCGTCCCACAGGCAGGAGCAGGACGCTCCAAGAGCCCCAACCCACATGCGACCCAGGGGGACCCTAGGCTCTGCCGCCCCGCCCCCCTCTCCAAACGCCCCCCAGTCCGTGTCTGTGCCAAGCTCTCCTGCCCAGAGAAGGCAGCGCCAGGCAAAGCAGCCCAGACACCAGCAGTCCTCCGGGCGCCAGGCCCCCTCCTGCCCCCCGGGTTCTGTGGGAGGCGGCAGCGGGCTCCCACACCTCCCCTCCTGGGGTCTGGCTGTCTCTCCTTCTCCCTTCAGGTCCCCTGTGATTGGACGGATGCAGGAGGCTTCCTGCCCACGTAGAAGGGGATGATGCAGAGGTGCTCCCGACCGACGGGAGGAAGAGGAGGGCCCTCCCGAGACCTGGGGTCAGCCGGAGGCGTGAGGGGCCTGCCCTCCTCTCCCGCTAGCCGTAGCCGGCTCTAGGCGGGAGGAGGGAAGAAGCCTTCTGTTAAGGGTGGGGACGCCCAGGGACCAGTGCCGGGCCCCACGCAGGAGCCTTCCCTGCCCCGCGTCCTGTACAGGCCCCTTAGGAAAGCCCAGCAGTCCCCTTGGGGCCCCATCCACCCAGGACAGGGCAGTAGATGGGGAGTCTGGAGAGGAGGCGGTCCTGGGCACCTGCTTCCCCCAACCGCCTCCCCCCCTCCTCCCCTCCCCCATCCCCCCTCCCCTCGTGCCTCCAGGGCCTCCCCTGCCCCTCCTCCCCAAGCTGCAGGCGGGGCTGAGAGTGCTGACTGGCAGGTCCGAGGAGGCCGCGGGGGCACACCCAGGTTGGGACGGAGTGTGTGTCACGACCAGGGCTGGGCCTCTTCAGGGCCAGGAGGGCTGGGGTGGGAGACAGTGCTGCGCCCCCAGGAGCAGCCCCAGGGCCTCGCCTTGATGCGGCGGCGGGCTTGCAAACCCAGGGCAAGGGCAGACCCCACTGCCCACCACCAGGAAGGTGCCCTCAGGCAATCCTGGGGCGGCAGGAGCAGCCCTGACGTGGAGTTTCGATGCTGAGTTCATCACTCACCAGACTGAGGGACAAGGAGGGATTGTTGAGAACCGGCCTCCCTCGACCTCCCGTGGCGGGGTGCTCATCTCCTGCTTGGGTGCTGCCCCATCATCAGAATCAGCAAGGGGGCTCATGCCTTCCTGAGGTTGGGTCTAGACAATAAGGCAGCTTACCTTCTTTTTTTTTTTTCATATTTAGCTGTGTTATGTAAACGCTGCACATCTGCAAACCTAAAGCTCCGCACCCAGAAACAGACATCCGAGTGTGGTCAGAGAGCCCCTCCCGAGGTGTGGTCTGAGAGCCCCTCCCGAGCACGGGGCGGGCATTCAGACAGGCCGGGCGGGTGGGCCGTGCCGAGCCCCTCCGCAGGGGCCCGTCTCTGGCCCGTAGCCGGCTCTGCACGGCCGGTGGGGTGAGTAATGCCCGTCCCACTGTCAGACCCAAGCTGATGGGAGAAGCAAGAATCAGCACAAACAGCAATTAGGGTAATCGTTCTGTTGAGAGAGTTCACAGACTTCACCGCACCGGTGAGGGCATCTTCACAGGCAGCGTGGGGAGGAGGCCGCGGGGCCATCTCGGCGGCCACTCCTCCGGGCCCGCGGAGGGAGCAGAGTGATGCAAGGCGGGGTGGGGAAACGGGGCGCCCCGCTGGGGGTCTCTGAGCTTGCCCCCCACACTCACGGGGGGCTGCTTTGCCATGGAGACTGATCGTGAACTCCGAGCACCTCCAGGCGAAGGGCTGTCTCCCAAGGGAAACGCTCTCCCTTCCACCCCCGCCTCCCCAGGCCTCTCACAGTCTCCCCAATTGCTTCCAAGAGGTTCGACACACTCATGGGGCCCTGCCTCCAGGACACCAGGGATAGCGGAGCTGCTGGGACCTCGGGGCACCCCGGGGGCCGTCACCTGGCGGCTGGACTCCAGGATGAGAGATCGGCCGCGGCAGCTCCCCATCTGTGCCCTCCACAAAGGGGACTGGGCTCGAGAGGGGCTGGCGGCCAGGCACCTGCTCTGTGGCCCTGCCCAGAGCCATCTTGCTCTGCTTAATCCTCATAACAAGCCCGCCAGGGGGGTGCTGTAGCCCCCACTTCACAGGGTTACCCACAAGGCCCTGCTGAGGGGAGCCTTTGTCTCCCACGCGGAGGAGTCCTGATCACACTGCCGCGGGCTTCTAAAGACACACGCATGTGCTCTGGACGTTGCAGCCAACAAGCACTCTCACACCAGGAACCTGTCTCTTCTTCAAGCAGTGCCCGGGGAGGGTGGTGACCGGGGGACAACAGTGTTGGCTGCAGCCCGTCAGGCGGTCTGTCCTGAGAGCCGTCAGTCTAAGCACCTGCACTGTCAGAAATGCGGAGCCCTGGGTGCGCCCCAGACCTGCGTCATAAGGAGACTCCCAGGGCATTCGACGCACGTTCAGATTTGAGAAGCTCTGACTTAGGGCAGAGCTTATATGGTAAACAGTTTCCAAAGTAGAAATGATTATACCAATATACAGATATCTCTATTGCAATCTATATCACTTTCTCCATTACTCCCAAATCTTCGTTATGTCTGTTTCTTTTAGCTGAAGGGGAAAATTTAAATGATGAAAACTTGCATAATCCAGGCAGGGGACTAGAAAAAGAAAAACTCAGACCTTTGTGGTATTTCTCCAGTGACTCAGAAAGTGTGAAAGTGTTAGTGGCTCGGTTGTGTCCGATTCTTTGCTACCCCATGGACTGTAGCCCGCCAGACTCCTTCATTCCACAGGCCAGGAAACTGAAGCCCAGAGACGCAGTGACTTGTCCAAAGTCACACAGCAAGTCGGGGGCCAGGCCAGGCAGCTGGGGGGCAAGGACCCCCAGGCCAGGGCTCTTTCCCCCTGGAAACCCATCCTCCCTTCTCCCACCACCTCCCATTGCTTATTAAACTAAGCTGGTCGAGCCCAATCTGACATCTCGAAGCATTTCCAGCAAATCGTGTAGGGATTTCTGAAAAAAGAAAAACTGCACTTCCTGTTGAAGGCTGGTAGACCATCCCACCGTGAGGATGGACCTTCGGGACCAAGGACTTGGCCGGTGTCGTGAACCAGTGACTGAACTGGAGCCCTGCTCTGGTTACCCCCCCAGACACGCGCCTCAGTTTACCCGCGTAAAAGAAGGCAACACTCCTCCCAGGGCACGTGAGGCTGCGTAAGCTCTCTGGGTGACTGCCCCCTCGGAGACAGGGCCCCATTGTGTTTCCCTGTCGGGCTTAATTGCGGCCGCATCCCCTCGCTGCTTGAAGACATCCCATTAAGTGGGGTGCATGAAGCCACAGGCCTGGGGAGGGGGCGGCAGGGGCGGGGTGTGGAGACTCACTTCCCGCAGAGGTGTAGCTGGCCTCGTAAATTCCTCCCGGGGAGGTGACTCCCTGGCTAATTTTCCCAGAGCCCTTGGAGCACATTCTTTTCTGGGGACGAGTGAAACCAAAGCCGGCTGGCAGAGGGGAGAGAGGCAGGCGGTGGGCAGGTGCTGGGCAGGAGCAACGGGCCTGTGTGGGGTGCCAGGCCACAGGGCCGCGCCATGCCAGGGCCCCCTCCCCTGGTCGAGGTCTCATGCCGCGCTGTCCCCCAGCCTTGGGTCTCACACCCTCACCGCGTCAGGCGCCCTTGGGGCTGGCCAGGAGGCCAATAGCTCAGGCCAGGTGTTCGAGGTTTGAGTCTGTTTCCCAGGGCAGCCGCACACGTTGGCACCCATCCGATGTCTTCACACCCACAGGGTCCCGTCTCGTGGTCTAGGGGCTTTGCAGGAGAATCCAACGCGTGGTCTGGCCTCTGGGGCCCAGATGTCCTCAGCGCTGGTGGCACAGCCACCCCTACTGCTGACTCCATGCCCTTTTTCCCTGGCTCCATCGCCTCTGCCTCCTCCAAGAAGGACGCTGGTCATGGGCTTCAGGCCCACACGCAGCCCAGGGTGACCTCATCTCCAGATCCTTTGCTTGACTGTATCTGCAAGGACCCCTTCCCAACAAGGTCCCTCCCCCAGGTTCTGGGGGCAGGATATGGACACATCCTTGGGGGGTGCCCCAGTGCCCCCCACGATGACTGTGCTCTCCAGCAGCTCAGTCCACAGGATAGACTGTCCTGTGCTATGGCAGGGTGGGTGTGGAGGGAAGTCCCCCACTGAAGGTTGCAGGGATGACCTCAGAGGCTCAGCTCGGCCACTGAGTCCCGGAGCCGTTCTGAGCCCCGTCTGCACAGTGGGGGCGCTAACGGGGCGGCACTTTTCTCGGGAGGGAAACGGGTGGGCAGATGCCAGACCACTCTGGAGACTGAAGATCTGGACAGACAGGAAGCAGGGTCGTGAAGCCTTGTGCAAAAACCAGAGGTGAACCACGCCAGCAAGTGCTCCCTCCCCCAGGACATCCCCTCTCAGGACCCCTCACGTGGACCGCACACTTGCCTCTCACCGCCCTCGGCCCCCAGCGGCCCGTTCCCAAAAGGCTGTGAATTTTACCACCATGTCACTGTGCCCACCCTCCCCAGCCCAAGGTCTGAGCTGAGGGCAGTGAGGTGGGCAGGTGTGTCTGGCTTCAGCGGAGTTCAAAGTCACTGGTTCCCAGGCCAGCAGGGTGGGGGCAGAATCCTCCGTGACAAGCTGCCCTGGCCTCCTGGGGGCAGAAGGCCAGCACGGGTGGCCCTGCAGGGCAAGGAGAGGCCCCCCGGCCCCTCCAGAGCTTAGCGGCCAGCTCAGGACCAAGGCTGCAGATGGCGGCATCAGAGGACCCCCCATTTCTTTCTGGCTCCTGTAACAATGGGCCCAATCCAACACACCCCAAGCAGGGCCTCTGGGATGACAGTACCTCCTGGAAGGCAGGAGGAGGGCGGTTGGGCAGAGCGGTGCCCAAACGGGCCACTGGCCACACGATGTCCTAACAGAACACACCGATGGGATGTCTGAGCACCGCTTTACCGGGCCCTGTCTCAGGGATGCTGGTGACGCAGATGCCTCACCGTGCACTGGGGAAGGCAAGCTGTCCAGCTCAGGACGCCGCGGGGAGGGGGTGCCTGTGGGTGGGGCGTGAGGGCAGGGTGTGATGGGGCTGAGTCGGGAGGAGGAGCAGCCGCCCCGCGGGCAGAGGGGCCACGATTCACACCCCCGTGGCCCCCGACTCAGGCAGGGTCAGCAGGAGACGGCAGACCTTTGGAAGCAGCCTGAAGCCCAGCACCCACAGGGCCCAGGCGCCGGGGCACCTGGCCTGCTGGCTGTCGGGGCTCCTGCTAAGAAAGCACTGGGTGGGCTCCCAGCCAAGGCGGGGGGTGGAGGGGGGTGGGGGGGTGGGGTCGATGCAGACAGGGCTCCGCCCCCAGCGGGACTTAGCCTAGCCCCACTGGTGCCCATTCGCGGCTGGCAGGCTGCCAGGAAGTAGCTCCTCGCAGAAACACCGTGGGGTGCCAGCTGGCCTGGGTGTGGCCCCCGTCTGGGGCGTGAACAGGTGACTCATCCTATTACCAGGAGGCTGTGAGGGCTGGGGCAGGTGACTGTGGGACCCAGGGGAGCACAGAGCCGGAGGCGAGGGGGGAGGCGGCTCATACCTCAGCCCTGCCAGCTCCAGGCTCCCACGGCTTCCAAATACCAGGACTCTCCCAGCAAGGCCTGCTCTCAGTCTCCCTTCGGTTTCACCACTCAGCCCGCCCCCCACTGTCCCCCAAAGGGAGCCGCGCGCGGCCCAGCCTCTGGGGTGCAGGAGGCCTGTGCAAGGTGGGGTCCCATCGTCTCTGCCCTCAGATGTCTCCTCTGACGGATCCAGGGCTTGAGCAGATGGTCTCCGAGACCCCCTCCACCTGTGATGTTCTGAGGTCTCCAAAGTCAATGATGCCAGAGTCAGGACCGCAGAGGACGGTTCTGGCCCGCAGGGGGAGGGGAGAGGATGGAGGGGGGAGGGGCCGGGCCGGGCCTCAGAGCCTGGGAGGGGCAGCAGTGGCCGGCAGTGCAGGGGGCTCTGGGGGGTGGACCGGAGGCCTTGGGGAGGAGGGAAGGATGCTCCGCTTGTCATTAAGCTCCTGCAGGGCCCCTGGCACGGGGCTAGACGGGTGGGAAACATTTTATACATGTTTATGGTTACAAGAAGCCTGTGAGCTAGGTGTGACTAACCTAACAAAGGAGGAAACTGAGGCAGAGAGGTCAAGCGGCTGGTTCAAGGTCACACAGCTAGTAGCGGCTGCATTGTTTCCCAGGCCGCCTCCTGAGGACCCCCTGGAGCCTGTGCTCCGGGGTCTTCAGTCCTGCAGGGAGCCCTGTGCCCCTGCCCTCACCCACCCCCCATGCACCCCACCCTCCACCCCACCCCGATCCTGAGGCCCAGGCTCCGCCCGGAGCCCAGTCCTGTCACAGGTTTGCAAAACAGCAGCGCTGGCCCGGGGCGGGCGCTGGGTTTGGCCGCGTGGGGAGGACAGAACTGGAATTTTGGGTTGGCAGCGGGGCAGGGCAGAGAAGATCCCGCGCTGACAGCAGCCAGTTGGGCGGGGCCGGCCGCCGCTGTTATTCATCACCCGCCCAGGCCCCAGCCCGGACATCGCCATCCAACCCCCCCGGCGCCCCGCCCCCGAGGGAGACCAGAGCGGCAGCTCCGGGAGAGTCCCGGGGTGTCGGGGGCCGCGTGCACAGCCCGGCCTGGGCCCTGAGCCGGACCCGCCCAGACTCGCCGGCTCCGCAGGCCTCCGCTCCCGGCCCCTGCTGGTGGCATGGACCGAGGGGCACAGCCGCCCCCGGGTCCCGCGCGGCCTCGGGGACCGGGTCTCGGGTCACGTACTCCCGTCGTCCAACCAGGACCCCCGCGAGGGGCTTGGGGCGTGGCCTCTGCCGCTCCACGTCCCCCTCGAGGGCAGAGAGCGGCTCTCAGGCCCCTGAGACTGTCCAGGCGCGATGGCCTGGGACGACAGGGCTGCGGGCACGCACACCTAGGGTGGCATGAGGTCACACCAGGACTCAAGCCCAGGGTCTGTCCAGTCCTACCCTGGTCCCCCGAGCGCAGCAGGGGTCCAGAACCCTGCGAGGGGCCCCCAGAGTTCATTCGTTCAGATCCTTGGGAGGACACTTCCTTAGACTGGTCTTCCCCAAGATGACCCGGAAGGGCAGGGGGGCAGGGCGCTCTGACTTCCCAGGGCGGGCTTCTCTCAGGAGGTGTGCAGAGAGGGTCCCTGCCTTCCCTGGAGGTGGAGAGGTGGGCTGGGGCCGCGTGCCTCCTGGGGGCACCCCCGCCAGCAGGCGGTGAGAGGAGTTCGAAGGTGCTGGGAGAAGCCAGCCTTTAGGAACGGGAAGGCTCCAGACCAGGCAGTGCACCGGGTGAACGCAGCAAGCATTCCCTGAGCACGCAGCGTGTGCCAGTGGGAGCGGCGGGGAGAGCAAGGGCGCTCTCAGCCCTCCCTCAGCTCATACAGTGCCGGGGGCTGCCAGGTAGGTGCCAGGCACACGGGCCCTGGAGGGGGCACTGACTTCACTCGTTTTGGGGGAATTTCTCGGCAAACAGGGCTGATGAGCTGACAGGTGGCAGGAGGCGGCCATGGAGCGACTCGTCCCCCTGCTTCAGGTCTCTCAGTGGCCTTTCAACCCTCTCAGAACAAATCCAAGCCCCAGACAGAAGCCTAGAGAGGGCGGCAGGGTCCCGTGCTGGTGGCCCCCAGGCCTGTCATCTTAGTCTCTAGCTGTGTCTGACGCTGTGACCCCGTGGTATTCTCTGGGTAAGAATACTGGAGTGGATAGCCATTCCCTTCTCCAGGGCATCTTCCTAACCCAGAAATAGAACTCTGGTCTCCTGCACTGCAGGCAGATTCCTCACCATCTAAGCTAAAGTGCTATCAATAACTGCACCCACGCATTGAGGCATTTGAGATGTGGCCGGTATGTCTGAGGCACTGAATTTATTTTTTTACTTCATTTAGCATTTTTTTTTAATTAAAAACATTTTAATTGAAATTTAATTGATTTACAATGTTGTGTTAGTTTCAGATGTACAGCAAAGTGATTCAGCTACACATATGTGTGTATATAAACACATGCTTTTTCAGATTCTTTTCCCACAGAGATTATCACAGAATATTGAATATCTAGCAGAAGGAATGATGCTGAAGCTGAAGCTCCAGCCCTTTGGCCACCTCATGTGAAGAGTTGACTCATCGGAAAAGACCCTGATGCTGGGAGGGATTGGGGGCAGGAGGAGAAGGGGACGACAGAGGATGAGATGGCTGGATGGCATCACGGACTCGATGGACGCGAGTCTGAGTGAACTCCGGGAGTTGGTGATGGACAGGGAGGCCTGGCGTGCTGCGATTCACGGGGTCGCAAAGAGTCGGACACGACTGAGCGACTGAACTGAACTGAACTGGGCAGAATAGATCTAGATCTCTGCTATAGATCTAGCACACACTATCTCACGCCCTGTGCTAGACAGCACTTGCGTGTTACTTATCTGTTCTATGTATAGTAGTATCAGTTCAGTCGTGTCCAACTCTTTGCGACCCCATGGACTGCAGCCCACCAGGCCTCCCTGTCCATCACCAACTCCAGGAGTTCACCCAAACTCATGTCCATCAAGTTGGTGATGCCATCCAACCATCTCATCCTCTGTCGTCCCCTTCTCCTCCCGCCTTCAATCTTTCCCAGCATCAGGGTCTTTTCCAATGAGTCAGCTCTTCACATCAGGTGGCCAAAGTATTGGAGTTTCAGCTTCAGCATCAGTCCTTCCAGTGAACACCCAGGACTGATCTGCTTTAGGGTGGACTGGTTGGATCTCCTTGCAGTTCAAGGGACTCTCAAGAGTCTTCTCCAAAACCACAATTCAAAAGCATCAGTTCTTCGGCGCACAGCTTTTTTTATGGTCCAGCTCTCACATCCATACATGACTACTGGAAAAAACATAGCTTTGACTAGATGGACCTTTATCGGCAAAATGATGTCTCTGCTTTTTAATATGCTGTCTAGGTTGGTCATAGCTTTTCTTTCAAGGAGCAAGTGTCTTTTAATTTCTTGGCTGCAGTCACCATCTGCAGTGATTTTGGAGCCCAAGAAAATAAAGTCTGTCACTATTTCCATTGTTCCCCCATCTATTTGCCATGAAATGATGGGACCAGATGCCATGATCTTAGTTTTTTGAATGTTGAGTTTTAAGCCAGCTTTTTCATCTCTTCTTTCACTTTCATCAAGAGGCTCTTTAGTTCTTCACTTTTTCCCATGAGGGTGGTGTCATCTGCATATCTGAGGTTATTGATATTTCTCCCAGCAATCTGGATTCCAGGCTGTGGATGATGTACTCTGCATATAAGTTAAATAAACAGGGTGACAATATATAGCCTTGATTTCCCAATTTTAAACCAGTCTGTTGTTCCATGTCAGGTCCTAACTGCTGCTTCCTGACCTGCATACAGATTTCTCAGGAGGCAGGTCAGGTGGTCTGGTATTCCCATCTCTTTCAGAATTTTCCAGTTTATTGTGATCCACACAGTCAAAGGCTTTGGCATAGTCAATAAAGCAGAAGTAGATGTTTTTCTGGAACTCTCTTGCTTTTTCCAATGGATGATCCAGTGGATGTCGGCAATTTGATCTCCGGTTCCTCTGCCTTTTCTAAATCCAGCTTGAACATCTCGAAGTTCACGATTCACATACTGATGAAGACTGGCTTGGAGAATTTTGAGCATCACTTTACTAGCGTGTGAGATGAGTGCAATTGTGCGGTAGTTTGAGCGTTCTTTGGCATTGCCTTTCTTTAGGATTGTAATGAAAACTGACCTTTTCCAGTCCTGTGACCCCTGCTGAGTTTTCCAAATTTGCTGGCATATTGAGTACAGCACTTTCACAGCATCATCTTTTAGGATTTGAAATAGCTCAACTGGAATTCCATCAACTCCACTAGCTTTGTTTGTAGTGATACTTCCTAAGGCCCACTTGACTTCACATTCCAGGATGTCTGGCTCTAGGTAAGTGATCACACCATAGTGATTATCTGGGTCTTGAAGATCTTTTTTGTACAGTTCTTCTGTGTATTCTTGCCACCTCTTCTTAATATCTTCTGCTTCTGTTAGGTCCATACCATTTCTGTCCTTTATCGAGCCCATCTTTGCATGAAATGTTCCCTTGGTATCTCTAATTTTCTTGAAGAGATCTCTAGTCTTTCCCATTCTGTTGTTTTCCTCTATTTCTTTGCACTGATCGCTGAGGAAGGCTTTCTTATCTCTCCTTGCTATTCTTTGGAACTCTGCACTCAGAGGGAGACCCACAGGTATAGGAGTGCGCATATCTGTTAGTCCCAGGCTCTTGTTTTACCCACCCCTCGTTGTGCTGTAGCTGGCGCAGTCAGCACAGACACAGGGCACTCCCGTCACCACACGGAGCCATGCGGGACCCCGCCTGTCTGTGCCCACCTGTGCACAGCTCCCCCACACACCCCGAGGCCACCCTGGTCTGTGGGTCCTGAGGACATGGCCAGGTTTGTGGCCTTTACACCCATGGTTCACACGGCTGAGACCGATCACCTGAGCGCCGGCCTCTGACCCTCCCAGACCGCCTCAGAGGGTGAAGGCCACCCTTCACAGCGCTGTCCGTGGGCACTGGCCCGCACTGTAGCCCTTCAGCCCCGGGATGGCTCACAGGACAGCCTGAGCGAGCTGCACATGGAGCGACAGCCGTGCAAAGACGGAGTGGGCACTGGGCACCAGGAGAGTGGGCAGGGCTGGGAGGGAAGAGAGCGAGAAGGAGGCTGCTGAGAGGCTGGGGAGGGCAGCGGGGTCCCCCAGGGAAGGTTCTGTCTCCCGAGTTGGGGAGCCACTGGGGAGCCCACTAGCTGACCAGGGACTCAGCTAGAGCAGCTGGGCAGGTGTAACGGGAGGCCCACAGCTGCCTGCAACGGAGGGCAGGTGCGGGTGGACAAGACAGGTGCCGGAGGCCTGGGCTGCACCAGGCGGGCCGTGCCTTCCAGCTCGGGGTCCACCTGGGAGCCGCCAGTTCTGGCTCCATCTGGGGTTCGGGTGGAGGTGGCCCCCTCACCCGGGGGACTGAAAACAGGAGCCCCAGGGGCCTGCTCTCAGCCTCCACCCGGGCCAGGGCTCCGGCCTGGATTGGCTGCCGCTGCCTCCCCAGCCTCCAGGAGGTGAGCTGGGTGCAGGGGAACTTGGTCTCTCTGAGCCTTGTGTCCTCGGACAGGGCCTGCCAAGCAGGCGGTCCTCACGGAACACCGTCAGATGAAGGAACCCATCGTCCACTTCTCGGTCACAAAGCTGCGAGCCTTGAGCATTGGGAGTGGTGGACTCAGGGTCACAGGCGGCCTGCAGGGCAGGGGCAGAGGGTGAGACTTCCATTTGTACTCATCATGGCGACATCTTTGAGGATGAAATCGCCTCTTGTTCCCGAATCAAGTCAGAGTTAACTTCTTCCAAGATGCTTTCTCCCTAGACCGCCCCACACCCTCACGACTCAAGTCACCCACACCCACTAAGGTATCTTCACCATCTACAGGTATGCTCATCTCAGGGGCCCTCATGACCTCTGCTCTCTCCTTGGGGACCGTGGACCTCTCAGCCTGTTTCTGAGCAGGGCCCCATGGGGCAGGGCTGGGGCAGGTGGAGAAGGGAGGTGATGGATGGCAAGAGCTGTGGCCTGAGACCCGTCTTCCAGCCAGAATAAGCCTCACCATGGCCCCAGACTTGTGGCATGAGCCCTCTTCCTTTCTTCTTTTTAAAACTTCTGTTTATTCACTTGGCTGCATGGAGTCTTGGTTGTGGCTCACAGGATTTCTAGTTGCAAACTCTTTGTTGAAGCTTGTGGGATCTAGTTCCCTGGTCAGGGATCAAACCCGGGGCCTCCTCCTTGGGAGCTCAGAGTCTTGTTCACTGGACCACCAGGGAAGCCCTGGCCCCCTTCCTTTCTTTCTCCCAGGTGGAGGCCTGACTGGGTTCAGGTCTCTGCTGCACCACTGACTTCATGGTTCTGAGTGTGTTTTCTCGTCGGCAAAGCCATATCTCCCGCAGGTGATGGGGGGTTGTGGGGAGATAAAATCGTGTCTGTGGCATGGACGGGCTCCTGGCACCAGCCCGCCCTCCATCCACATCTACACCCACACTTTCTTTCTCCTTGATGTTGGAGGTAGGAGAGACAAGGTAACTGATCTGGGTGTTAGGGTGATGGTGGGCTTGGGCGCTACCAAGTCTGCCTCCTCACTCCAGAAATTTGGTGGGGAGGACAGAGGAGGTGACCAGTCCAGCACCATGAAGCGAACTAGGGATGCGGCTGGGGCCGGGTCCCCAAAGGCCTGGCTCTCATGGCATGTGATGGAAGAGATGCTGTAAAAAGGCTGGTCCACAGAAGGCTCTCAGCGGCTGCTTGTCACGGGGACATCTCAAAGAGGCAGTCCAGCACTGTCCCCAAGCGCCCCAGGGCTGGGTCCAGGCTGCCTGTGCTCAGCAGCTTACCAGCCTGGTGACCTTGCCAAGCCTGTTTGCTCATCTGAAAAACGAAGATGATGGTGCTGGTACTCAGCTCATGGGAAGATCGTAAGGATTCAAACCAGGCTGTCCATGTAAGGGCCCAGACTGTGCTGATTGGTGGGAGCACAGCTAATACTTGCTGTGGCTTTCGATGTATCACAGTATTAATACCAAAATCATAGAGAAGCATCTAGAAAAACTTCATATCTGGAAGCGATTCTAAAGATAATCAGTTTTGACCTCCAGGGGCCTTTTGTAGCGATATGGGCTAGTCCTGTCACCCTCTTCAGGGCCCTTTCTGCATCCTACAGGTAGCAAAACTCTCATTATTTAAAGATGTAATTAACATTTATTATGGCCAGCATATTAGGTTGTAGATGGTCCAAGTGTGTGATACAGTGGACTCGTGCTTTTATGTGTTGTTATGTGTTTACAGGCCGATGGGGCGCTTCTGTCATCAGTGTGCCCTGAACTTTAAGGCCCATTTTATAGGGCTTTTACAAGGAGGCTGGTCGTGTGGAAGGGAGAGCCAGGTTTGATGGGAATGGAGGCTTCGCCGTGTATTAACTGGTGACCAGGGGCAAGCTACTGCTCTCTGGGTCAGGGAACTGCAGAGGGTGGGCCCGATGATGGCGAGCCCCAACAGACTGAGGCTAGAAGTGGGATCTTACAGCTGGAAGCCATGGTCAAAGTCTGCAGGGGGGGACTTGGCTATCTGTGACCTATCGTTGATCACATCTCTGGCTTACTTGACGCTAAGTTCTTAGGGACCTAACCCTCAATTATCAAACTATTTCTATTGAAACCATGATGTGCTTTACGATATTCTGCTCTGCACGTGGCTCCCAGGAATGCATTACGGAGAACAGCTGGGCTGCTGCGTGTAACACCCACGTCTCAGGCAGCCAGAGAGTGACCCTCACACGGGCCCTAAGACCGTCCTCGGGCTTCTGCATTCCTCCTCACAGCATCCGTGACAAGCGCAGCTTCTGAGTGTCCCCTCTACAGGGCAGAAGGGCAAACTGAAAGGGAAGGACATGAGCTCTGAGTGCCAGCCACAAAGGAGAGCAGAGGCGATGGCTGGAGGAGCCCCTGGGCCGCACTGCAGCTCAGCACTGGATGTCCAATGTGTCAGGAAGGGCATGACTGTGCTCAGGGCCTTTTGCTTAACAGGGAAAGGCAGGGCGCGCTGCCTTTAGAAAGATTTCCATCCACATAAGTTTAAAATCTTCAGTTTCTGTTACACACCAGGTCTGAAGACAAGGCTATAGAAACCTCTGGGCCTGAAGACAAGGCTATAGGAACGGAGCGTCACTAGACGTGTCCCCAGGGAGTGTGGGTGAGCGGGTGCAACTTCCCAGGGTAATAAATCCACCACCGGGTACTTTGAAAAGGCCAGGCAGCCTTCCAGTTTGTCTGTAAGGATCTCGGCAGGATTCGAGTTACTTAGTTCATGTTACCTTAATTTACCTTAAGTTAGCCAGTCTTCATTCATCCGTTAAAACCGACTTTTATTGAGCCCCTAAGATGGGCCAGGAGCCCATTTTAGGATTTGAGTCCGGAGTTTCAGAGACATCCACTGTTCACCCAGTGTTGCCCTGGGGAGCCCATGCCCGGAGTGGGGGTGGGGGTGCTACCCGATGGTTTTGCATCTCACGTCTCGCCCTGGGTGGGCTTCGGGCCCCCACCTCTTCCCTTCAGGTCGGAAGCTGCCTTAGCGCCGAGCCTTTGGACAGGGCGGTGCTCCTGCGTCAGCCTGGGAGCCCCCCATCCACAGGGTTGGTCTCTGCCCTGACCCCTGGACGGAGGGAGACGGGCCGTCGGGCTGTGCGGGGCGCCGCGTGGAGAAGGACTCTTTTCCTGGGGAGAAGTCTCCCGCGGCCCGAGCTGAGCGCACGCTTTACTCCTGAGCGCGCAGGACGGGGCCAGAGGGCGGCTCCCCGGAGGCGGCCTCGCCTCGGCAGGTCGCGGCCAGAGGGACGGGGACAAAGGGAGAGAAAGGAGGAAGCCGCCACGGTCCAGGTTCGGGACTGGAAGCCCTGCCCCCGAGAGCGCCCGGCCCGCGGCGCGGCGCCCGGGGCTCCGGCGGAGCGGCCGCGGCGGGGAGGGGGCGGCGCGGGGCGGGGCGGTATATCCAGTCTGGCGGAGGGCGGGCCCGCCAGTGCCGGGCCCCGGACGGCGGGTGGAGGCGCCGGGAGCAGCCGAGAGCCGTCGCGCGCGCGGACCGTCGCTCTGTGGGCACAGGGAGCCGCTGAGCGCGAGAAGAGCCCGCGCCCGCCGCCGCCCGCACCTCGCGCCGCTCGGCTCGCTCTCCAGGCCCGCGCCCCGCGCCCCGCGCCCGCGCCCGCGCCGCCATGAACCACTCGCCGCTCAAGACCGCCTTGGCCTACGAGTGCTTCCAGGACCAGGACAACTCGACGCTGGCCCTGCCGTCCGACCAGAAGATGAAGACCGGCACGTCGGGCCGGCAGCGCGTGCAGGAGCAGGTGATGATGACCGTCAAGCGGCAGAAGTCCAAGGCCTCCCAGTCGTCCACCCTGAGTCACTCCAACCGAGGTAAAGGCCGGAGGCCCGCGTGGCCGTTCGCCCCTCCCCGACGCGCCTCCCAGGCGGCAGGGCGAGGGGCGCGCGCGTCCCCATCTCGGGGCGCGGGGCCGGGTCCGCGCGGAGGGCCCCAGCGGGCGCGCCCTGCCTCCTGGGCCACCCTGGAGCCGCGGCCCTGACCGCTCAGCGGCGGACAGTCAGGGCCGACCTCGGGTCCAGGGACTCTCAACCCCAGCCGGCCTCGGGGGTCTCTCCCCAGTCCGATCCTGCCCAGCTGCCCGTGGTCGAGCGTCCCTCACCCCTCCCGCCCCAACGTTCACGGACTTAGCTGTGGGGTCCCAGTCCGGACGGAGCGGGGCGCCCAGCGCCTGGCTGGGATGGGCGGGGAGTCACGGAGCCCGCCGAGACCCCGGGAGGGGCGCGCACTCCCGCAACCGGGCACAGGAGGCAGGCGCCTCTGTGATGGCGCCCGCGGGAGCCTCACACCCGGAGGAGGCAATGTGGTTCCCAGGTGGCCCCAGGGCAGCGCGGACCCTGGGGGCTGAGGCCGGGGAGGGGTCCAGGACGCCCTTTCCCCGAGGCTGAGAGCAGCCCCCTCTCCCTGGGACTCGCCTGCCCACTCAGCCAGTGCAGAAGTATGCCTCTTAGAGGTCAGAGGCAGTTTGGTTGGAGGTCGGAACCGCCCCTACCCCTGTCTGGGCCCTGGTGCTGGGCACTCCTTGATCTAGGCATGGGCCTGGCCAGCTCCTCCCTGCCTCACTGGGGTCCCTCAGCTGTCAGGGGAGGGCAGGAGAAAGGGTCAGGACCCCTGAAACTCAGGGAGGAAGGTCTGATACCTGACAGGTGCCTTAGTGGAAGTTCTAGACTAAAGACTTTCATACAAAGCATTTCCCAGTGAGAATTACATGTAAGTCAGCAGGTACCTTCTACTTAATTATTTAGTTAAGTTTGTGAAAGTCGGGTCAGTCATATGTGTACAGCTCTTTGGGATCCCATGGACAGTAGCCCCCCAGGCTCCACTGTCCATGGAATTCTCCAGGCAATAATACTGGAGTCGGTTGCCATTTCTTTCTCCAGGGGATCTTCCCAACCCAGGGACTGAACCTGGGCCTTCTGCATCGCAGGCAGAGTCTTGACTGTCTGAGCCATCAGGGAAGCCCAGTAGTTTAAGGCTAATAAGGAAGCTTCGGACTGTAAACCAGTACAGGTCAACCAAGGTTTATTTACTGAAAAAAAAAAAAAGGAGGTATACTTTTCAAGTCAAGAGCTCATGAGAGAGTAGGGTAGATGAGAGTAGTAAACAGGAGGACACAAAGGGGATGGACCCCTGCCCATGGTCCACACACACATGCACAGGGGTACGCAGACACACACATACCAGCTCGCTCGCGCTCTCTCTCTCTCTCTCTCTCACACACACACACACACACACACGGCAGCTCACGATTTCTGCCTCCGTGCCTCTTTCTCTCCCTGACTGGCCCCAGGTAGAGCTGAGGGCAGGAAGATGGCTGGCAGAGGACTGCTCTGCGCCCAGGCCCGCACGCCTGTGGCTCTGTGCCCCCGCCCTGGCTCCGCTCCCGCCAGGCTCCCACTCAGAGTCGCAGCTTCCGGAGTGCTGGCCACCTTCCTTTTTGCTTGGGGCCTCGGTGGCTGCTTCCAGCCTTTTTTGGAAGTGGGACTGGAAAATAAGTGCCCCTTTCTGGGCACAGCGCAGTTGCTGCTCAAGCCGGCTTCCTCTCTCCCTGGGGCAGGGCTCGCCGGTCCCTCCCCGCCCGCTCCTCCCTGGCCTGCGCTGGGGGCCGCAGCTCCGGAGAAGACAGCCAGCCAGTCGAGGTGCCCGATGCCCCCTCCCAGCCCCAACAGGGTGCCAGCTGGGCACCCCGGCCTCCCTCTCTGTGGTGACGTCCACCCCTCCCCTTCCCGTGCCTCCTCCCCGAGGTCCTCTGGGGGCGTCAGCAGGTGTGCCTGGACTCTGCCGATGACCGGCGCGTCCCTCTCCGAGGGCTGACCCTGTAGGCGTGTCCCTTTTACCCTTGGCTTGGACCAGTTTCCCCAGCGGGCGCTGTAACTGGGCGAGGCCATCAGGCCACCTGGAGCTGGTGTTTCTGGTTTGTCTGGCTTTGTCTTAAGAGGGATCCCCTCCTTTTGCAAGCACCGCCCAGGCGCCCCCTGTTTGCTCCGTGACCACTTCTGCCGGCTCTGGTCTCTCTTTGTCCCGTTGGTTTCACTCGGCGCATGTGCTCTGGTTCCCAGGACGGGTGACGGGGTTCCTGGGGGGACCACACGCCTGGCCGTCCCCGTCCGCCCCAGGACAGACTCTGTTCTCCTTCCGTTTCCCACGACAGGAGAGCAGGCTTCTGTGGGGTCTTTGATTCTCCCGGGCCCCCGTCCTGGCTCCAGCCCCTTGGGGCTGCTCTCCACCTGGTCTGTGACAGGCCTGGAGCCGTGGAGGATGGCGAAAGGGGCCCATGGAAGGGGTCTGGGGCAGACGCCATGCCCTCCCCCAAAACCTGGGCCCAGACAGATGCCCTGCCCAGCCAGGCAGTCCCCATGGAGGGAGGGGCTCTGTGGGGCCTGGAGATCCTGCAGGAGGAGTCTGCTCGGAACCTGCCCCCCGTCTTTTCCTGGAGGGGCTCTGGGGCATGGCTGCCCTTTCTTCCTGATGGTGCCCATGGGCAAAGGGTGTAAGCCAAGGTGGGAAGCAGGAGGAACCTGGGGAGGTGGCCACCCAGTGGGAGATGGGGGCTGGAAAATGTGACCCCCTTGAGGGGGAGTCCATGCAGGGCGGTTGTGCAAGAAGGGGCTGGCGCACTGTCGTCCCGCCCCAGAGAAGGCCCGGCTGCGCTCACGCCCTTCACACTCAGCTTGGAGCCTCTGCTGAAAGCTGACCAAGCCCACTCAGACTCAAACCCAAACCTGCCACCACCACCACGCGCACGCACACACACGCGGGTGCGCACGTGCACGCGCACACATGCGTGCCCCCACACGTGTGCACGTGCACACGCACGCACATGAATGTGCACACGCGTGCACGCGCGCACACATGCACGCGTGCACACACACACATGCTGGAGCCCATTCCTTCCACACACCACTCCTCACTCCAGGGAGTACTGACCTGCCGCTCTGCCCACTGCCCCGAGATGCGTCACCATGGGCTGGGGGTCCCATCTGCACCCTCCTCTGCAGCATGGGCAGAGGTGGGGGGTGCGCGGGGCAGGTATCCTCTCCCTGAGGCCCTGCTGGCGGAGGCTTGCACCCGGGGGAGGGGCGGCACGGTCCCATCTAGGCCGCGCTGGCCGGCTCTTGGGCTTGCATGGGCTGTGTCTCGGCCCGAGGCTGCGCCCAGGGCAAGGGTCCGCTCTCTGCTCTCTGGGAAGGTGTCCCGTCCCAGGCACGGGCCGGGCTCAGGCTCTGCTGGGCTTCTCCCTTGGGACCAGCGCCGAGGGGCGAGGAGGGCAAGGTGTCTGTGGCGGCCTGTCCCAGAGCAGAGTGTCCTGATTAAACTTCGCGGGAGCCAGTCCTCCTTTCTTCACAACGCCCCTTGGCTTGGAGCTGAGGATTTAGCCGGCATTTCCACCGGCCTGTTATAACACATGCAGAAGCGCCGAGTAGCCCGGCTCTTCCACGGCACACGCTTCCCAGCTTCCTGTTCCTTTGCTAAGCTCATTGACAGAGCTTAAAACAACAAATAAGCAAAACAAACCCCTCTCCCCACACACCAGACTATCTATATCAATACACCAGTGGTTCTAGGTTTAAAACTCTGAGAGCTGCCTCTGCTACAGGGCGTGACTCCTAGAAGGTGTGTGATGTTTGAACAAAACAAAATGAAAGAGTGTTTTCCGGGAGTGGAAGGTAGCCTCGTGCAAGGCTCTTTATTGGCCGCACCTCTGAGGCACGCACAACGTGTGCACACAGGTGTCCTCGCACACATGCACACCCACCCGGCCTCCCAGTTCGTGCAGCCCCAGGAGGCGTGAGCGCTCTCTGGAGCTGTTGCCAGCTGCTGTGTGACCTCAGGCCAGCCCTGCCTCTCTCTGGGTCCGTGCAGCCATAAGAGGTGGGGCGTGATCTCCCCCAGATGTTTCACTGGAAGCAGACTGCTTGTCTCGCTGCCTCTGCAGACCGTTTCCCCAAACCACCTGCCGCGGCAAAAGGCCGCTCCTCATAAGACACAGCCCTCCCTGTCTCCCTCCAGGAAGCATCGGATCACTAAAAACTATCTCCCGGTGCACACTGCTCTCAGTCGTGGCCACACGCTGGCAGCGCCTGGGAGTTTTAAAGAATGCGCGTGCCTGAGCCCCACCCTGGAAGCTCTGCTTCAGTTACTGTGGGCATAGTGTGGGCAGATGGGCTTGCAACAGTTCAAGAAGCCTTGTTCGTGTCCCCACCCTGCCTCAGACAGAGACCCAGTGTGGAGACCACCCCATCGCATGCGCGCACACACACACACACACACAAATGGCATCCAGCAGAGCAGTAGATGGGGACAGTCGTTTACTCTGGAAGCCCCCCCCTTGGGGTTAGCCCTGCCCAGCCCCGCCCCCTGTGCCAGCCCTGCCCTTGGCTCAACCCTCAGGCTCAGCGGTGGCCGCGCACAGATCATCAGAAGGAGAAGCAGGTTCAGAGCTGGTTTGAGCACGCCCCGGCCGGCCCTCGAGAGTCACGCGTGCTGGCGAGGGACGGGGGAGATGGGGCTGCGGTGGCCCAGGCCGCTCTGGTGTCTGTTCCTACACGTGCGCAGGGACGGGCAGGACTGTGCCAGGGTGGCCGTGGGGCTGGGCAGAACGCCCCCGTCCAGGGCCGGGTGGCACGTCCGGAGCTCCCTGCTGGCCTGGGCGAGGGCGGAACATCTCCCGCGATGTCCGGGGGTGGGAGGGCAGGCGCCGGGCTGCTGGACGGTCTAGGCGCCCAGGCGTCTCTCGTGCCATCTCCCGACAGTCCTTACTCTCTCACTGCAGTCCCTCTTACTGTAGGCCCCGCTCTGCTGGGCACCCCGATGGGAGGGATTTAGGGGGTGAAGCAAAGGCGTTTCGGGGCCAAAAGGTAGCTGTACCAAGGAATCGACGTAAGCGCAAGAGCAGCCGGAAGACGCCCTCTGGGGCTGTCGGAGGCGCCCCTCTCTGAGGGCCAGCGGCTTGTGGGAGTGGGGTGTGGGGGCTGGGGCGGGCCTGGAGCAGCCTGGCCAGCAGGCTGGCTGATGTCCCGAGGACCTCCTCCAGGTGGAGTCTGGTCCTGGTGTTGGCGTGGGTGGGGGCCTCCCCACACACACACGCACACACGCACACGAGGAACGCACAGCATGGAGTGCGTCCAGCAGGTGGCCGAGTGCTGACCGGCTCCGTGGGAGGCCCGAGCGCCCGGGTCTTCCCCAGGAGGAGCTGGCCCTGGTCCGGTTGGGGGAGCGGGCGGGGCCCACCGAGAGGAGAGCAGGAATGTTCCAGGTGTGGTGGGTGTGGCCACGGAAAGCTTGGAGGTGGAAGGATGAGTCACCCCGGGTGGGTCCGCCCGCCCGTTGGGGGGAAGAGCCCTGGGCGTCCTGGCGAGGGCTCCCCGGTGACCCGGGGCGAGTCGCCCCCTGTGCGGCCCGAGGGGAGGGCCCCAGGTGCTGCCTTCTGTGGCATGGGTCTCCCCTGATCGCTGACCCAAATGAGGCTTCTGTGCGGGCAGAGCGGCCGACGATGCTGACCCCACGGGGAAGGCAGACCTTTGCCCTCTGACCCCAGACTTCTAGGGGTGGGCAGACACCTTGTGGCAGACACATGTTGGACAGAGAGGCCCACGGCCCTTCCTGAGAGGACTGTGGGTGCCGTGCTCCCCGGGAGGTGGGGTGAATGTGGAGTGAGCGGTGCTGGGACACTTCTTCCCCATCCAGGGCTGCGGCCGTGGGCCTTCTGGCTGCAGTCCCTGCCCAGTTCACGGACCAACCAGGGGCCTCTCTGGGTGAGGGAGGACCTGGCCGAGTGGAGTGAAGGACCCCAGTGCCCTGCTGCAGGTACGTGCTGGGCAGGGGACATCATACCTCACTGTGCCCAGCACCGAGAGGACGGCAACCTGGGGTGCAGGGGCCAGGTGGGGGTCATCGTGGAAGGCTTTCTAGGAGTGGTGTCCAGAAAGGTCAAGGGGCCGGTGGAGAAGCCATCAGAGCTGTTCCATCACTCTCAGGGAGAAGCCCCATGTTCTTCCTGCTGCACTTGACTCAGAGGGCGGTGCTTACCAACCAGACCCCCCCAAGTCAGGAGAGGGAGCCCTTGCTTCTGCTGTGGGAGCAGTGCTCACAAACGGCTCACCTCCTGCCTGCACCCCTTAGAGTATCTGGCACACTGCAAGCTGTGACTGCAAGTGTGTGAGGTCTCTGGACTCCCCTCCCTCGAAACCGCAGCCCACAAGCAGCTGCCTTCTGCCAGAGGAGCAGTGGTGGCCGGTGTGATGGCAGCCTCGTTCTCACAAGGAGGCCAAGCCAGGCAGCTCACAGTGGGAGTCAGGAAGTCTGACCCCCAGTGGCAGGTGATCTTGGGAAGGTGCCTTCAGGAGCTGCCTGGAAGGGCCTGGAGACCTTGGTCCAACCAGAAGTGAGAGCTGCCACCCACACCTGTCACCACCGCAGTCCCCTGGGTCACAGGGACTGGCCTTGGCTGATAGGGTGCCCCAGAGCCACAGCAGAGAACCGCCCCCCGTCATGTGGAGGGAAGTAAGAGGGAGGCGGGCAGGTGCAGGCATTGGGGAGGAGATGCTTCAGCTGGTGACCGACAGGACAAGTGACATCACTGCTGACCGCCTCGCTCTCGAGCAGGGCGGGGCCCCGTGGGAGACTGCCCTATGTGGGGCCTCCTGGGGACGCCTGTCCCAGGACCCCGTGTCTCTCTTCAGCCGAGATTTCCATCCAGAGCGGCTGGCTGGCCCACACCTGCCCCTGGTGAGGAGTTCTTGCCCTGTGGGACCCTGGTCTGTCCCCCCTGCCCCACCCAGAAGGGAGGGGTGGACAGAGGGGAGGTGGGCAGCGTGCCGGCTGTCAGCTGCCTCCCCTGGGTGTCCACGCCCGCGAGATCGCCCCCAGACTCCTGACGAAGGTCGCCTTTCAGAGGGGCGGCTTTCTGAGAAGCAGAGAGATGCAGCTGCCTGGCCATCAGGGAGCTTGGAGTGAGTCAGAGCCTCATGGGAGCCCCTTTGGGAGTCAGGCCTGGGCCCAGGGCACCCTGCAATGGGCACACCTCTGGAAGGACCCTGAGGCTGGCAGCCAAGCAGACGATGATGAAGCCTTCGGTGCCCAAGGCTTCCTTGCTGAAGCCTGTCTCTAGAGACAAGAAGGCCGGCTTCCCTCTGCCATGAGGCGAGAGTCGTTATGATCACACAGCCATGGGACCTGGAGGTGCAGAGAGGCCACCCCTTCTTTCTCCAGAAGAGGAAGGGCAGGCCCAGTGCAAGCGCGTGCCAAGTCTCTTTAGTCGTGCCCAACTCTGTGACCCCATGGACTGTAGCCCACCAGGCTCCTCTGTCCGTGGGTTCTCCAGGCGAGAAGACTGGAGTGGGTTGCCATTTCCTTCTCCAGAGGATCTTCCCCACCCAGGGATCGAACCTGTGTCTCCTGTGCCTCCTGCCCCGGCAGGTGGATTCTTTACCCCTGAGCGACCGGGGGAAGCCCCCACCGAGGCCCAGAGCCAGGACCAGTTTCAACAGCTCTAGGCTGCAAGGCAGGGGTCTCTGCCACGGCCAGTGGCCCCAGCAGCCCTCCATGGTGGGGGCCTGGGGAGTCAGGGGCAGGGTCCCTCCTACGAGCTGTCGGGGTCACCTGGCTCTCTAGGCAGAGGAAGTGGCCTGAGGCAGGGACTCCAGCCACGTTGCCAAGCCGCCCCTGCTCTGAATTCTTTCCCAGCTCGGGGGCTCAGTGCCCACCCCCGGAGGTGTGGGGGCCTGTGCGGCACAGCCCCTGGTGGGGAGTGGACTGAGCCAGACCCTGCCCCTGGAGCTGAGCTCGGGCCCTCGGCCGGGACCCGCCTTCCCCAGGGCTGTCACTTAATGAGGTTGTGGGGCCAGCCTCACTCTCGACGCCCAGGCCATCGAGCCACAGCTCCTGGTCCAGGAAATGGGGCGCCAGATGGGATGCGGCCCGGGGTCCGGACCCAGGACAGCCTCTTGCGGGGAGCTTGGTCCCAGGTTTTGAGCTTGGGTTCATTGATGGTTGCGATTCTGCGTCTGCAGCCGAGGCTTAGCACAAGACGCGGCGTGAGCGGAGCCCCGAGCAGGTCACCGTCAGCTTCCAGGGCTGCGGGCAGAGCCGGGCTGTCCTGAGGGCACCCCCCACCGTCCGGTGAAGGGGCTATGTGTCCAGGCCGCCCTCTGCAAGCCGAAGCCACTTTGCCCCTAATAATCGTGATGACACTCTGTCCTCCTGCGGACCCTGTCATCTGTGGGCCCACACGCTCTGGGAAAACAGTAATTACTCCTTCCTGGTCCTTTGAGGTCGGTGGCTGCTCCCCCTTTGGCGGTGGGGGTGCCTGGGAGAGGAAGGAGGCTGCTCGCCCCATCTGGGTCGGGAACCAGAGTCTGCTGGGCGCGGGCCGCATCCTCAGGCGCTGCCCCGTGACCCTGAGTGCAGCCTCTGGGCCCAGCATGTCCACCTCCTGGCTGTTTCCCCTGAGCAGGAAGGCGTTTCTCGTGGAGCGAGGGGTCCTGCTTCCCTGGACTGGGGCGGCAGGGGCCCGAGGCCCCCCAGGCCAGCTCCTGACCTGTTGGTGCCAGCTCACCGCAGGTAGACCCCGGAAGAGGGCTGGCTGCCCGGGGCCCTGAGAGCTGAGCCCGCAGCTGTCGCGGCTGTGCCGGAGGCGGGCTGAGAGGGAGAGGCGGGCACAGGGCTGCTCCCTGTCCTCCTGGTCTCCTCTGCGGGCGCTGACGCCTGGGGGACGAGGCCTGGGGGCAGTGCAGGGCTGGCACCGTCCTAACCCCTGTCCTTGTCCCCAAGGCTCCATGTACGACGGCCTGGCCGACAACTACAACTACGGGACCAGCAGCCGGAGCAGCTTCTACTCCAAGTTCCAGGCAGGGAACGGCTCGTGGGGCTACCCGGTAAGGAGCCGCTTCCTGGGCGCTTGCGGGCACGGTCCCTGGTTTGAGCAGCGTCCTGGCTGCTGAGAACGGGGGTGGGGGGCAGCATCTCTGACCGGTCCGTTTGCTTGGCCATTATTTCACACGTCACGCTATCGCAGCCTCCTTCGGGGCAGAGTGGGTATTTCTAAATGTATCAAATGAGAGCATTTTAGAAAAGGCATAAAGAAAACATCATTTTTTTAAAAGTCCATTTTCTCCTATGTCCGATTTACTCATGGATCTGAAAGAAGTTTGAGTTCTTGTGGTCCAGTCATGGGCATATTTAGATGTTTCTAGAAAAATCCCCAGGGGCCCCCTCTCCTCAGTGTGTGCTGATGACCAAGGACGGGACCCTGGAGGTCCCCTGAGGCTGGGGGTGGGGGCGTCCTCAGTGGCAGCAGCTCTGGAGTAAGAGGGTGTGTGCCAGGGCGCAGCGTGGCTTGAATTTGTAAGCTGGACAGACCCACGTTCAGATTCTAGCTGTGCTGCTACTGTGCCTGTGACCTTGGGTGAGAGTCTTCTGTGCCCTAGTCTCTCCACATGTAGGATGGGTCTGACAGAGTCCACCTCTGGGTTGTCATCAGGACCAAATGAAACAACATGTGTTAAAAACCCTGAGCATAGTCCTTCTTAAGAAACCTTTTGATTAGCACAATGAGACTGTACTTGATGCCTTCATTCTGGCCCTGTCACCGTCCTTCTCTGTAGCCTCACCCTCTGTGCCCATCACCCATTACTGGGCAAATACCTCTTTAGCCCTAACTCCACGCCAAGCACTGAACCAGATGCTCTGGTTCAACCACACAAGCCCGCACAGGAGTCTTCTACTCCAAGTCGGGGTGCTGGGTTAGGTGATGCCCAGCTTTTCGCCCAGTCTGCAGATTCCGTGACTTTATTTTCGCTAACGTCCACATCAGCCTGCACTACTCCAGGAGTTCTGCGAGGTCCCTGAGGCCTGTGCAGCGGGGGCAGCTTTCCAGGGGACGCTGGGCTCTGGGCTCTGGGCTCTGGGGCTCAGGCTTCAGCAGCTCTGGCTCTGAGCCCACGTTGCTCACAGATGTCACCCTGATCGTCCAGGTCCTGGGCAGGAGAGAGGTGGGTGGCCTACAGGTTACATGCTCTTTTTCATCCCCTTGATTCCTTTGTCCTTCAGTTCTCACTGAGGCTCCTTAGGGAGGACTGGGCTTCCCTGGTAGCTCAGGCAGGGGGCTTGCCTTTCTTGCATGTCACAGCTTTACCTAGGTTTGCTGTGCATTCATCTGCCTTCCTTTTTCAGATTCTTGATGTCAGTTGATAACACCCGTGCCAATACCTGCTGAATACAGTGAGCCCAGCAGGTTGGTTGTTCAGGCACAGATGTGAGCAAAGGGCTGTAGACGCGTAGACTGATGACCCAGCAGAATCTGGAGATGACTTATAATGCCATGGAAAGGGTGAGGAGAGAGGAGGGCAGGTCCCTGGACGGGACCGGCAGTGAGGATGAGTAAGCTGCTGACTGGGCAGTTGCTGTCTTCATGGTGGTGCGTTGCCCAATCGGAACCCGGGCGCTGTGGTTCTGGATCAGCGCCGGCGCTCCCCTCCGTGGGTGCTTCACCTGCCCTGGGGCCAGGGGTCCATCCCCCGGGCTGCGCCCGTCAGGTGGACGGGGAGGGGTTGTCTCAGCGGACCTTTGGACAGGGCTACGGGAGCTCTTCCCGAGGGCTCGCTCCCAGAGCCTGAGTGTGGCAGGGCTGAGCGTTTCTCTTGCCTGTTGAGCCCGTCCCCACCCCCCCCACCCCCGCCCCACCCCCCGCGGTGCCTGCCTGCTGACACCTGGTGAGAACCCCTCCCTCCCGGGCCTCGCTCCTTCTCTGCTGGCGCTGGCGGGACTTCAGACATGACTCAGGGCCGGCGCTGTCGGGGCACGTTCAGGCTCCGCTCCGCTCAGGAGGCTTCTGGGAACCGCGCACATCTGCGCGCACACGGGGATTTGGCGGCGGGAGGGGCGGCGGGTCGGGGGTGGGGGGGGCCGTGGAAGAGTTGATGCTGGAGCCAGCGCGTCAGCCAGGACGGCGGAACCCTGCAGGTCGGACTCGGCCGGAGCAGGGGGCGAGCCTCAGGTCAAGGGGCTGTCCCAGGGACGGTGCGCCCGTGCCAGGGGGCTTCAGCCCGCCCCCTCCCCAGAAACCAGAGGGCGGGGCTGGGGGCGCGCAGGGCACGTGGACCCTCCTCAGAGGAGCCTCCAGCTGCCCTCGGAGAAGCTTGGAGCTGGGAGAAACCCAGAGAGGACGCGGGCAAGGCGGACGCAGGCGTCAGTGGCTGAGCCGCAGGAATGTACCAGCTCCGCCGTTACTCGTGACCCCTAAAAATCTTCATAAAATATACTGGTCATTAGTGCCATTTTAGGGGCCCTCTAAGAAAACCAGCCCCATTTCTGTGTTGTCAGGACCTGTGTTTGAGCAGAAATGACAGTGAGCCTTCTGAGACCCTCACTTCTCAGGCTTGGACATTGAATCAACTTCAGATAACAAAGATTGGTCACCCTTGAGCATAGATTTTATCTGAATATGCCAAGCACCTGTGGGCGGTTCCAAAAAGGAACGTTCTAAAGGTGTTTAAAAAGCCTTGTGATTCTACCTTATATTCTATTTCAGCAATAGTCTTCTAATTTAAAAACTATAGATGAGATATATATATATATGTGTGTCAGCCTCTCAGTCGTGTCTGACTCTGAGACCCCATGGTCTCTAGCCCACCAGGATCCTCTGTCCAAGGGCGTCTCCAGGCAAGAGTACCGGAGTAGGCTGCCGTTTCCTTCTCCAGATATATATATGTCCTTATGTATACATATCATCATATTACTCACACTACTTATAATCTACAACCGTCTATACCACAAGTCAGTCTTCCCAGGTGGGGCCTAGTGGTAAAGATCCCGCCTGCCAATGCGGGAGACGTTAGACAAGGTTTGATTCCTGGGTCAGGAAGATCCCCTGGAAGAGGGCATGGCAACCCGCTTCAGTACTCTCGCCTGGAGAGTCCCACGGACAGAGGCCCTGGTGGGCTACAGGCCGTGGGGTCGCAGTGAGCTGGACCCGACTGAGGGGATTTAGCACACATGTCCACACATATCACAGGTCAAGAAAGCTGAACGTGGAGGGTGTTTAATAGAATGAAGCAAAGTGAATCTGACACCATCCAGGGGCTTGAGGGAAAGAGCCGGTCCAGAGGAAACCCTTGGCCAGTCAGCTGTCTGTTCTCTTCTGCTCGTTCCAGCCTCCTGGCCCTTGGAGGCCAGATTTACCGGGCAGCACACTGCTAGAGCCCAGAGCCCAGAACCTTGGGGAACGAGGAGCGGGGCAGCTGAGGCTAAGGGTGGGGCACTCCCAGCCGTGTCCTCAGGACAAGGCTCGGGGAGTGTCAGAGCCCACCGAGGCTGACGTTCCACAGCTGAGGACAGCCGGGCCCAGTGAGGCCCAGGGTCTCATGGCTGGGGGCGGGGCAGCAGACTAGACCCCGCCTCCTGGCTCTCACCCTGACGGGTTTTCCTGTCCTCACTCCAGACATCAGTCTCCATATTTTAGCACTACAGCCCCTTCTGGGGACTCAGACAAGACCCATGACTTCACATCCACTCACTTCCTCCCTGCCGCCCCCACCCACGCCCACCCCTTCCTCCCCACCACCAAAAGCTGCAGGGCAGCGGCCCCTTTTTCCTTCCTGGGCTCGAGTCCCTCAGCCGCCAGTGTCAATGGAGGTCAGGATGGGCTGCCCAGTAAAACATAAAGGAATGCGATTTTGGAGGCCTGTTTCTCCTAAAATGTTATTTGCTGTTTATCTGATCTTCAGATTTAGCTGGGTGTCCTGTATTTGCTGGATCTGGTGACCCCAGGTCACTGTGTATTTCCACTTATTTCCTGTAATATAAACAAGACCCCCTAAGTGCCTGTCTCCTAGGCTGGGGACCCAGGCAATTTCTTAGGGGAGTGAAGGGAGGCTGCTGGCCCCTATGAGGGTCCTTATACCAGGTCCCTGGAAGCGGGCTGCTCTCACCATGGCGTGTCCTGGACGAGGCTGCAGCCCGTGGACAGGTTAGACTCCTGGGAAAGGTTCTGGGTTACAGCATCAGTCTCCTTCACTTGCGCCTCCAGCCTGAAGGGTTTTCTACAAACCGAGAAGTGCGTCATGAGCATTCCATCCCTCTCGGCGTCACACGGGAAAGAGGTGCTTTGGCTGAGAGCATCCTGCCGGGAAAGGATCCCATACAGTAGCAGCTGCCAGGCGGTCTGGGCCAGGGTACCCCCGGGGGCGCCGTGTTGAACCCCTTCTCCGTGCTCAGTTACACCAGACCAGCTTTGGAGGGCCAGACTCCCCAGGAGAATGATCGGGAGATTCTGTGTTCATTCTGGCCACTGACCCCATTTTTCTACTTCATCCCAGTATTCTTGGGCTCCCCTTGTAGTTCAGCTGGTAAAGAATCCGCCTGCAATGTGGGAGACCTGGGTTCAACCCCTGGGTTGGGAAGATCCCCTGGAGAAGGGAATGGCTACCCACTCCAGAATTCTGGCCTGAAGAATTCCATGTATAGTCCATAGGGTCTCGAACAGTCGGACACGACTGAGTGACTCTCACTTTTTCAGGGCAGTCCAGTGCTTAGGATTCTGTGCTCTCACTGCTGAGGACTCAGGCTCTGTTTGGGAAACTAAGATCACACAAGCAGAATGGCACTGCTGGGGAAAAAAAAGTTATTTAAAGAAAACACCCAGGATTCACTATGAATCTTCCTCTCAGTCTCTTCTCAGCTATACGTGCTTACTGACATGTTAGTGGTTGATGAGCCCATCACGAACCGGCCTCCATGTGCTGGAACCCCCTCCTTGAGGGGTTGGGTACCCAACACCCAGAGGTGCCCGGAGGCCCCCTTCTGTAGAGAGGGCTGGGCTTGTGCAAGGCTCTGTGGGGGATGGGAACCCAGGCTCTGGGAGCCGCGTGTGCGCAGAGTCTGCGGGGGCCAGGCATGGGGTTGCTGGAGAGAATGTGGTGGGACTCTTGCCCTGGAAGCAGAGAAACAGCCTATCTTTGCCAGCAAACAGACTCCTCCCAGAGGCAGGTGGTATGGAGGGACCCGTTCTTAGCCTCAGCTTGCCTGTCTCCACAATGGGTGAGAATTCCTGTTTCCAGGGCAGGCAGGGCTGTGGACAGGACGTACCGGTCAAGTTGGAGGCCTCGATTCTGCTCTCAGCTCAGCTGCTATGAGCAGAGGGACCTGGGGCTCATCTCCTCTCGAGCCCTTTCTCGTCCTTGGAGGAAGACTGTTGGACGAGATCCTAGCGGAGGGCTCCTTCGGCCCTGACTTTTCAGGCTCTGTGTGGCTGGCGAGCGGCCCCTGAGCGACTGCCAGGGCCTCACGGTGGTCTCCGGGCGGGGTGGGGTGGGGCCGCCCCAGGCCTGTGGGAGCACTGCCTTCTGCTTTCATCTGGGCCAGGCACCAGGGAAACAGTGGCTAATTAACCCTTGCAGCAGCCACAAAGCTGCTCGGGCTTCATTGCCCTTCACTTTACAGGGAGGAGGTGGGCCCTCGAACTCCCTACAGAGGAGGGGAGGCCCCTAGAAACCGCCGCCTTGAAAGCCCTGGCCTGCCTCCTGCCCTGCACCCCTCCCTGGGTTCTCTGATCGGTTTGGAAAGTCCCGGCAGAGAAGCAAGCCCCGTCCAGGCGGGCATGGCTCCTGCCCCCAGAGGGAGTGGTCTAGGTGCTTGCCAGCCCGGGTCCTCTGCCAGCAGTGACGCACTCCCACCCAGTCCCAAGGGCCCCGGGCTCTTGCCGGGCAAGAAGAGGCAACGACCCTGCTGCTGAGGGACAGAATGTGCCCAAGACGAGACGAGGGAGTGGGGCCAGGGGCGCCCCCGCTGCCCTCCCGGTGGGAGCGGCCCCGTCTGGCTGCGGCCGGCCCCCAGCTTCACCAGCGGGGCCTCCTTGGCTCTGAGGTCCTGTGTTAGGTGTGCTCACTTGGGGGAGAGAAGCTGGCACCCGGGGGCTTGGAAGGAAGAGGGTGCAGCCGGGGAGCCACGCAGGCGGAGTCCCAGGGCAGCTCTGGGCAGGGAGCTGAGCTCGGAGGGCTGCCCTTCGCAGTCAGCAGGGGCAGAAGAATGCCGAGGCCTGGGGCTGGCACCAGGGCCCCTGGGCACCCCTGTTTGAGAGTTCATCATGCAGGGCCATTGCCCCCGAGTAGGGCAGTGCCAGGGGCCAGGCCCCAGAGAAGGCAGGATGTCACCTGGCTGGCTCCCAGCTGGTGGGCCCAGGGTGAGGTTGGGGGGGTGTGCTCAGGGAGACGTGTGCCTGCAGGGCCTCAGTGCACCGGAAGGTCGGACTCTGCCCGCCCGGACAGTCTGCAGTGGTCCTTCCCCATGGGGCTCGGGAAGGGCCCCCCCCCTCCTCTGGAGAGGCTTTAATCCTCTTGGCTTTAATCCACCTGCCACTTCTGGTCAGTGTCTTCCTAGGAGGGCCGCTCCCTGTGAGCCACCGTCGGGCTTACCTTCCTTCTCATGAGTCACCTCAGAGCCTCTGAAACTTTGGAGGGAAGATTTGAAGACTCAGGGCTGATCATAAGCTTCTGAATTTCATGCTAGAAGAAAATTAGCGTGTTTTGGTTTTGCCTTTTTTTTTTTTAAGTCCCAATAAGAACTAATCTCAGCCAACAAGTCTTTAAAGCCCTAACTCGCCCGTTAAAAACAACAGCAGCATCAGAGGCTGGGATGAGGTGCTGTGGCAGGCGGCAGAGCCACCTAACCTCCAGCCTCGTCTCCTGGTCAGCCCCAGCCCTGGTTCCCCGGGTCCGGGAGGCTTGGGGACGGGACCCCGGGGCTCCAGGCGAGCAGACGGGCAGGGCCGGCTGGCCCGGCCGTCACGCCAGGTGGGTGCAGGGCGCGCCGGGTTGGGGCAGGGCACCTGGGTAGGCGCAGGGCGAGGGGGCAGTTTGCTCTCCCGCATCCTGTCTCCACTTCCGGTCCTGGCATCCTGGTGAGGTCGGAGCAAACTGGGCCTTGGGGTTCCGATTTATTAGCGGGGAGGCCAGGCTCCAGCACCGTGCAGGGCTTGGCCCAGCAGACGCCTCGCAGGTCCGCTCCGCAGAACTGGGTCTGGAGCCCAGTCCGCGCTGCGGGGGGTGTGGAGGCGGGGCAGGCAGCCCGGACCTCGTCTCCTGCCTTGCCTGCTCGGCTCCGGAGCCGGGAGCAGGGGGTGGGGGGCGGTGGGGGCGGGGGAGGAGGCGCCGAAACACCGGCAGGGGGTCTGCTGCCTGCCTCCCCTCACGGCTTCCTTTGTCACCATGCTTAGCGGAACAAGAGCAGCAAGCAGCTTTTCCCAAGCTGGTGGATGAGGCCCCCACCCCTCGCTAGGGTGGGGCCCAGCCTCCTAGCCCAGCCACCGCCCCCACGCCCCCCGCTGTCTTTACGGAGGCCTTCCTGCTTGGGGAGAGCAAAGTGAAAAGTGAAAGTGAAATCGCTCAGTTGTGTCCCACTCTGGGACCGGTGGACTGTAGCCCACCAAGCTCCTCTGCCCATGGGATTCTCCAGGCAAGAATACTGGAGTGGGTTGCCATTTCCTTCTCCAGGGGATCTTCCCTACCAAGGGATTGAACCCAGGTCTCCCACATGGCAGGCAGACGCTTTAACCTCTGCACCACCAGGGGAGAGCAAACTCAGCTGAAAACCCAAATCGGGCCATAGACACAGCTGGGGAGGGAGGCAGCTTGGGGGCTGCACCCCCACAGCCAGGAAGGGGACGAGGGCAGGCTGGTGGGTTTGTTCCCAAGCTCTGAGCTGGGGAGAAGGACGCGTCCAACTGCAATCGGGCTAAATCATAGACGCCCGAAGGCAGAAACCTGCAGGGCTCACCCTGGTTGGGGAAATGCAGGCTCAGAGGCGTGAGGGGCGGCCCAAGGCTGCACATCGACCTTGGGGAGGCCCGGCCCTGGGGCACTGACCTTGGGGCCCCTTGTCCAGCACTCGGGTCCCGCTGTCCCTGCCCGGGAACCTAGGCATCTGATCTCCGCTTTTCACAAAATCATCACCCCAACAATTATTCCTTAATTTTAATAGACTGACTTTTAAATTTTGGTGCGTTCATTTTGAAAGGAAACTTTGTATCAGTAACGCAAGAGAGAGAGAAAGTATCCTTATTTAAGTCCATAGGGGGATTTTTTTTTTTTTCCTGCCCAGAAAAGGGAGGTTGGCAAATGTTAAAGACACATCCTGGCACCAGCCTGAGCCTTCTCCTCGTGGGAATCAAGGTGGAAAAAAAAATTCCAGGAGGCCCACAGAGCAGGGGGGAAGGGCAAGATGCCGTGCAGGAGGCCGGGAAGGAGCTGGGGGGCTTGGGGCAGACCCTTCTCCTCCCTCTGAGCACCCCCAGGGTGGGGAGCAAGCTGGCGGGCTTCCAGGTCCCCGGGAAGAACAGCGAGGCTTGGCTGATTCCAGGAGCTCGGCTTTGACCTGACTCCGCACCCAGCCCGGGTGCAGGGCAGAGTGCTCACTCGTCTCGCCCTCCTCTCGTGACCTTGCCAGGCAGCCGTGTCCTGGTCACAGGCATGCCCTGGGACAGAGGGCCTCCTCCCGGCCCTGTGGGCATGGAGCCGTGTCACCCAGCCAGGCACCCGTGCTCTTCTTGAACGTCTCCCACCGTCAGCCAACAATGGGGGCAGGCGCTGCCGGAGTCAGGGGCCCAGGGGAGGCGGTTTCCCAGGCGCCGAGCCAGCTAGCACTGGAGGTGCTGGGGCGGGGGCCATGGCTGCTGTGGGGCCCCAGCTACAGAGGCTCTGGGCCGCTAGATGGCACGCGTGTCGCCAGACTCTGGTGGCCAGATGGCTGGAGGGCGAACTCCAGGAGAGGTCAGAGGTCTGAGTCCTGCTTCAGAGTCTGTCCCATCTTAGCTGTGTGGCCTTGGCCCGGCCTAAAGTTCTCTGAGATTATGAAGTGCTCTCAAGGCCTTCCCTGGTGGCCCCGTGGTTAAGACTCTGGGCTTCCACTCCAGGGGCTGCGGGTTCAATCCTTGGTCCGAGAGCTAAAATCCCACATGCCACACAGTGCAGCCAAAAAAAGAGAGAAGAGAGAGAGAGCTATGGGAGAGAGCTCTGCAGTCTGTCCTGAGCGTCATCGGCCGGGCGGGAGGCAGGGGTTGTGAGGCTCCAGCAAGAGGAGCTGTTGTTGTTCAGTCGCTCAGTCGTGTCCGACTCTTTGTGACGCCGTGGGCTCTAGCAGGCCGGGCCTCCCTGTCCTTCACTGTCTCCCAGAGCTTGCTCAAACTCATGTCCACTGAGTCGGTGATGCCATCCAGCCATCTCATCCTCTGTCGTCCCCTTCTCTTCCCGCCTTCAGTCTTTCTCAGCATCAGGGTCTTTTCCAATGAGTCAGTTCTTCACATGAGGTGGCCAAAGTATTGGAGCTTCAGCTTCAGTGTCGGTCCTTCCCATGAATATTCAGGGTTGATCTCCTTTAGGATGGTCTAGTTTGATGTCCTTGCAATATGTCCAGGGGGATAATTGGAGGGGATCTTTGAAAACTGAAGTACCAGCCCTGCCTCAACAGTGATCATAGGATAGGCTCAAGCCACGTCCAAAGACCTTCCCTGTGGAGTCTCTTTGTGAAGTGATGTGATGTGTGAAGACCTCAGTGGAGTCACGCACGTCCCACGCAGGCAGGTGTGCACATGTGCACAGGTTCAGCTTCCACAGCAGGGCTTGGCCACCAAACCCTGGAGCTTCCAGCCAACCTTCCTGTGAAATCATGGCTGTTTCCCCAGCAGGGATACTTCCTTCACCACGGAGTTTCCAAGGAAGAATCTGCCCTGAGGACCTTGCCACCTCGGGGCGTCTGGCCTTCATCTCCTGGTTCAGTGCTCGGGGGCGAGTTGGGGCCCAGTGATCCCCCAGACCCCTGGCACAAGGTGGGGTGCCTGGCCTGGGAGTCTCCCTCACCCTCAGGTGCAGTCTCTCAGGAGTCCACCCTTCGTCTGAGGTTCCAGGGGCTATTTCACGTGGGGGCTGTGGAAGGGTCCCCAGGATGAACCACCACTGGAACCAATGAGTTGCCTCTGGGTTCAAAAGAGCTTGGGGCCCCGAGAGGGTGCAAGGACCGTGCCTCGGACTCATCTGAGCCCATGAACAGTGGCTGACGCTCAGGGGTCCTTTGCCTCTTGGGTCTGTTGAGAGCTGCCTCTGAAAGGCAGTCCCGTGCCAGGGGGTCCTTCCCAAAGTGAAGCGGAGATGTCCACATGTGAAACCCGAAGTCCCAGGTCCCAGACCTATCCTAGGGGGTCAGGAGCTGAGGAAAGCCTGTGTCTCAGGTGTGCAGGGCGAGAGTTTCAGAAGACCCAGTCTCTCCCACAGTTCAGTGATGGAGCAGGAAGCAGGATGTGAAGGCCGACCTGGGTGCTGGAGCTGAGTGCCTGAGCTGGGTGCTGGAGCTGAGTGCCTGAGCTGGGTGCTGGAGCTGAGTGACTGAGCTGGGTGCTGGAGCTGAGTACCTGAGCTGGGTGTTGGAGCTGGGTGCTGGAGCTGAGTACCTGAGCTGGGTGCTGGAGCTGAGTACCTGAGCTGGGTGTTGGAACTGGGTGCTGGAGCTGAGTACCTGAGCTGGATGCTGGAGCTGGGTGCTGGAGCTGAGTACCTGAGCTAGCTGGGTGTTGGAGCTGGATGCTGGAACTCAGTACCTGAGCTGGGTGTTGGAGCTGGATGCTGGAACTCAGTACCTGAGCTGGGTGTTGGAACTGGGTGCTGGAGCTGAGTACCTGAGCTGGATGCTGGAGCTGGGTGCTGGAGCTGAGTACCCAAGCTGGGTGTTGGAGCTGGGTGCTGGAGCTGAGTACCCAAGCTGGGTGTTGGAGCTGGGTGCTGGAGCTGAGTACCTGAGCTGGGTGCTGGAGCTGGAGCTCACACCGTTGTTTCTTTGGACATCACATGTCGTGAAGGCCAGCTCTCAAGGTGCAGGATGACCAAGTATGCCGGCCCCTCCCCTGCCCCATCACCGGGAACCGCAGAGCCATGGCGGCCTGACGCCTGCCGTTCTAAGAGCAGACGTGGGCCCAGAGCCTGGGACAGCAGGATGCTCCTTTTCAGGGCCGCGACTTCTCTCTCTGGAGAGAGCAGTGCCTTGAGACAGCACCACAGGCTACAGCCTGGAGCATCACAGGCTCTTCCGCTCAGGCTTCACGGTCCAGATGCTTCAGAAGACCTCTCTGAGTTGCCATGATGGTAACTCAGAAGAGTTGCCCAAGAAGACCCAAGAGACTGGGTCTTCGTGACGGTTCTCACCACCGCCTGGTCTCTGCGAGCCCCGATCCCACCGTCCCAGGTTACAGGGGACACTAGCTGTTGTCAGCCAGCTCTCTGGTGAGATCTCTGCTCCCAGAATGGACATCAACACTTTCATTTTACCCACATTAAACAAATCAGGCTCTACAAGACGCCTGGCAGCTGGCATCAGTGACCTCCGATCTCCGTGGTGCCCCCTGCAGCCTGCGAGCTGGCCACCCACCAGCAGTGTCCAGTTCACAACCCAGGGGCCCCCCAGTGGGCACTGCCGTCTCTGGGTGCAGGTGATGGGCCCCTGGGACAGCTTCTCCCGGCCTGGGGGACCACAGGGCAGGGCACCCACCACAGCCGCCTCGGGCCCAGACGGCAGGGCCTCTGAGCCCAGGGCTGCTCTGTCTGTCCTTCATGCTCCGCACCAAGCCCCGTGCCCGGGAAGGAAGGGAGGCTGGCCCAGGGCGGGCCCCTGCTCCCAGCCAGGGAAGGAGTGGTGCGCCAGAGGGGGCAGGGGCCGGCACGCCCCCCCCCGCGCCCCCGCCCAGGTCCCACCTTTGGTGACTCACACCGGTGGTTCCCACGCTGATGCAAATTGCCGAGCAAGCAGTCACCCCATCCCTGGGAAGCTCCCCACGCCCTGGGCCCCGAGTCCCTGGGGAGCCCTGCTGGGAGGGGCTCTGTGCCCTCCAGACCCCTGGGCCAGCGCGCCACGTGGGAAGGCCCCCTGCTGCCTGCACTGGCCGTGGTGCCATCCCGACAGCTGTCCAGGAAGATGGCGGGCTGCTCCCCGGGCGGGGTCCTGGCTGGGTGCTGAGCGGGTGCAGTGAGATGGCAGGAGCGGTCTGTCCCCGAGGCGTCTCCAGTCTGGGTTCTTCAGGAGCCCCTCAGCAGGCCAGGAGGGTGAGGACCCCATGAAGTGGCCCCAGCTGGCTCTCACTGAGGGCCTCTGCGGTGACTTTCTGCTGGCGCTTCTGGGCCGGAGGGCCGGGTGTGTCCACCAGAGCTGGTTTGCCCAGTCCCACCTGCCCGGCGAGGCTTGGTTTCAGGATGGGCTAACAGGCAGGACACAGACCTCCTTTTCACCCGGGCCTGCCCTGTGCACCTCTGGCTGCCACAGCCCAAGGATGTGGGGAGGTGGGGGGTGCCTGCACTCGGGGGCTTGAGGCCCTGGTCCAGGTTGCTTTTCTGGGGTCTAGTTGCCCATAGGACCAGACTCCTCGCCTCTGAGGACTTCCCGACCTCAGGAGGGGTGGGAGGAGAGCTTACGTTGAGGAGACGGGTTGGGAGGCACTCAGAGGTGGGCAGAATTCCCCACTTCTCCATGAAGGAAGGGGAGAGGGAGAGAAAATGGGTTACGAGAGCTCAGTCATTAGCTGAAGTGGGAGCAGAGCAGGGCCTGGCCCGGTGACGCTCTCTGGGTGGTTCCGGTACAGAAACGTGTCTGTCCCGAGCCCCCCAGGTGTCCGCAGGCTGCTGTCTGGCCAGCTCTGCTCCCAGGCTCTCCCAGGGTTCTAGCCTCTTGCATGTTCCGAGACACCTGAGGCTGGCCTTTCCCAAGGAAGCGTGAGATAATCAGACCACAGGGGACATGTGTGTGGAGTATGTGTGTGCGTGTGAGCATGTTTGTATGTGTGAGCACGTGTGCATGTGTGAGCGTGTAGGGGCGTGTGCATGTGTGAGTGTGTGTGAGTATGTGTGCATGTGTCTGGGTGTGTGCATGTGTGTGAGAGCGTGTGTGTGCATGTGTGTGCAAGCGTGTGCATGGAGTGTGTGAACATGTATGCATCCATGTGTGTTTGTGCATGTGTGAGCACGTGTGTGCGTGCATGTGCATGTGTGCACACATGTGGGCACGTGTGAACATGTGCACACGTGTGTGAGCATGTGCGTGCATGTGTGCACATGTGTGAGTGTGTGTGCATGTGAGCTTGTGTGTATGTGTGTGTGTGCGTGTGTGTGTGTGCTCACTGTCCTTTGTAGGCAAAGCCGAGGACACTGCCACCAGACCGCTGTGCGTGTGGTGAGCTGGGCGCCCCGGCCTGGTCAGCACTGAGCTGCCCGCTCCTGGGTCTGGCTGGCCGCTGCTTGGGACCCGCGAGGCAGCGTTGGGAAGTGCGCGGGGCGTTCTCCCTGGCCTAAGGGGCTGTGAAATGCTCCTGGCAATTAGGGCCTGGGGACCGCGCAGCACTTACCCGCAGTGCTCGGGGCATTGTGGACAATGAAGAATTGCCCTGCGCACTTGAAGAAACACGGTGCTGTTCCATCAGAAAGCTGCCCGTGTGGACGGACCAGGCTCCTCTGCCTTCCTGGAACCCGTGCTCTGAGGCGGTGGCGTGAGAGCAGCCCCAGCTGTCCTGGGCCGCCCTGGGTGAGGCCTTGGGCCCCTCCTGTGCCTGAGCAGCCCGCGGTCCTGGTCTGAGCGCCCGGGCAGCCGGTAGCCGCTGCCCTACCGTGAGCCCCACCCTGTGCCGCGCCCCCTAAACCTCCTCGCGTCGAGCTCTCCCTGCTGCCCCGCACACTGAGCACGCGCGCCCCCGTCCTTTGGGGCAGGCTCCAGCTAGGATGCCGGCATCTGCGTGTGCTGGGCTTGGACGCGGGGACCATCGGAACAAGGACCGGGGGTGTCGTCTCTGAGGACAGGCAGGCTCTGGGCTGCATTTCCATTTAAGGCTCAGCCTTTGCTCCAAGGTGCCGCCACCCGCTTCCTCCGTGTCTCCAGTGTCCCGCGTGGCATGCCGACCACAGATGCTCAGATGGCAGCACGCCCCACTGACCTCTGTCCCTTCTGGTCGCTTGGCGCCTCCCCCACCCCACACACCGCTGGGCTTGGCTGGTTTGACCCCGTTTGGGGGTGAGCGCCACGCCTGCCTAGGTGCACACCTGCCCGTGTGAGCGGAGTGCCCTGGAGCACCGTTGCCAGGGTGACCGGGGGCTTCTGAGCTGGTGTTACTGCTGACCGGAGCTTGACCACAGTGGCGTCCTGCCCCAAAGGCTCTCCGTGCGGGGCGAGGGGGCCCTGGCTGAGGGCCGGTGGCTAGACTCACCGGGCTGCCCGGCCACGCCCCTCTGAGTGGGCGTGTGTGTGCACGCGTACATGCACACACACCCAGTCATACTCACAGGGTAGGGCAGGCAGGCTGTGGGCCCCAGCTCACCCCGGCAAAGCCGAGTCCGAGTCGGCCCCTGGAGCATGCGTTTTCTCTGGCGCGTGTGGGTCCTCTGGTGTCCAGGTGAGTCAGAGCCGGCCCTGCCGTTGGGTGCTCTGCTCTGTGAGGGCCTTGCTCTTCAAGCCCCCACCTCTGCAGGTTCTTCCCAGGGTGCCCGACTCCCCCTGCTGGGCTCACAGGGGGCCCTGGGGGCACCTCACTGTCTTCTAAGTTTGCCGTTCGGTTGAGCCTTGCCCGCCGCTCCCCTGATGCCTGTCTGACAGCATAGCCCTGGCCACCCTGAGTCCGCTGCAGCCCTGGGCCTGCCTCGTGGGCGCCGGGGGCCCAGGAGCAGGATAACCCCCCTTGGCCTTGGAGGGGTCCCACAGAATGCCTTCTTGCCCTGGTCAGCAGGAGGCAAGGTGAGGAGTTTAGCAGAGAAAGGACAGTGGGAGGGTCCTTTCAGGGTGGGAGCAGTACCCCGCAGAGCACAGGCGGCCTCGGTGATCTCGGGAGCTGGGGCCGTCTGCACAGGACACACGGTGACAGGCCTGTGGCCGGGGACGCGGGTTCAAGCCCCACGGTTGCACTTCCCTCCTTGGGAAAGCCCCTCTCCTCCCTGAGCCACCGGCTCCCCTCTGGACCAGGCCCTCTGGGACCAGGTCAGCGGCTCTCTAACCTTTTCTGGCTACAAGCAGCACACTTTACCCACAGCCCAGCCCCTCCTACATGTGCTGCACTCCTACTTTCCAATTCCAATATATATTATTTGATCCCACTTTTTTTAAAATGATGGTCACAGTCTGCTAAATTGATTTCCTTATCCATAAGGCGTCACAGCCTGCAGTTTGAGAAGTCGTCTGCAAGAGGCTGGTCAAGGTTCCCCCCACACCAGACATCCCAGCACCCTCTGAGCATCACTGCGGGGGCGGCGGGTGGCAGATCCCAGAGGGGACCCCAGCTGAGCCTCTCTCCCCTTCTCCCCCAGATCTACAATGGGACCCTCAAGCGTGAGGCTGACACCAGGCGCTTCAGCTCCTACAGCCAGATGGAGAGCTGGGGCCGGCAGTACCCGCGGGGCAGCTGCGCCGCGCCGGGCGCCGGCAGTGACATCTGCTTCATGCAGAAGATCAAGGCCAGCCGCAGTGAGCCCGACCTCTACTGCGACCCCCGGGGCACGCTGCGCAAGGGCACGCTGGGCAGCAAGGGCCACAAGACCACCCAGAACCGCTACAGCTTCTACAGCACGTGCAGCGGCCAGAAGGCGGTCAAGAAGTACCCGGGGCGCCCACCCTCGTGCACCTCCAAGCAGGACCCCATGTACGTCCCGCCCACCTCCTGCACCAAGGACCTGTCCTTCAGCCACTCCAGGGCCAGCTCCAAGTGAGTACCCACGGCGAGGGGTGGGCAGGGCCATGGGGGACCGACTGCTGGCCCCAGGGTCTCAGGCTGCAGGGGAGGCAGAACCCGGAGAGCCAACAGAGGCATCAAGTGTGTGGATTATTAAGGGGCCTCCGGTGATGAACGGGAGAGGAGGGAAGTGAGGGGCTGGCTGGGCCAGTGATCCTCAAAGTGTGTGCCTCTGACCAGCAGCCTCGGTGTCACCAGGGAGCTTTTGAGGAAAGCTCCTCGGCAGGCTGCCCAGACCTCCAACTCAGAGACCCTGTTGGGGCTGCAGCCTGCGTCACCAGGTTGCAGGGAGTGCAGGCTTTGTTGGGGCTTGAGGGTCCCTGGGCTTAGGGGTAATCCTCTCCCCACCTTCTGAAAGAGCAAAGGAGTGTGCCCCGAGGTCTATGATGAGAAAGGTGTGGGGTCCGTCTTACAGGGCAGAAGACAAAAGCTGGCAGGATCCAGTGCTGGGGAGGTGCCCGTAGAGAGCTTTGGGCTCAGGCTGCCTTGGGCACAGGCTGGCTTGGGCGCGGCTACCGCGTCTCGAGGGTCGCTCTTGGGCCCCATGAACCTCGGAGCTGCCCTCGGTCCCCACCAGGGTCCTGTACTTGTTTCCTTGACGTTTGCTGAGCGTGGATGGTTGGTGGGCAGAGCAGGGAGACGACGTGGCCTGAACAGCCTGGGCCGCCGGCAGCTGTGGGGTTAACCGCCTTCCACGGGGCCTTAGGATTCTTTGGAGAAGGACTGAGGCTCTCTCCCTTGGAGACAGACCAGCGCCGTGTCTGGCCACGCCTCGTTCTCCCAAAGCAGAGGCCCCGAGAGGACAGGGTCGGGTGAGCCATGCAGGGCATGAGTGGCAGGCTGTGTGGAGGTGAGGTCTGACCGGCAGATGCTCGGTGGTGTTCTCTCAACACGGCGGGTACCGCTGATAGAGGTTCGAGAGCTCCTCTCCAGAAACAGAGTCGGGTGCCTGCAGTGGACGGGCGTGAGGCTGGGACTCACAGGTGCAGACTGCTCTAGAAATGCTGGGAGGATTTCTAGGGGCGGGGGCTGGAGCCAGGAAGAGGCTACCCTGCTGTCTGTGGGAACCAGAGGCTGGGGACGCGGCCTGCCCTCAGCACCGTGGGAGCTGGAGCAGGTCCTGGAAGGAGGCCTCCTTTCCCCAGGGGGGCTCCCAGCTGGGTGTCTGCAGTGAGGGGAAGGGACAGAGGCACCCAGGCCCCGATCAGGGCGCAGCGTGGAGTGCAGTCTTGCTGGGGCAGACACAAGTTAGGGCTGGGAGTGTACGAGTCGTGGCAGAACCAGATTGCTGGGTCAGAATGGGATGGTTCTAGTTCTGTGGCTCCAAAAGTGTGGACTATTGACTATTGTGTATGGTTCGACCTAACACATGCCCTTGGGTATCGGTCTCAGTCGAGCCTGAACTTGAACTTGCCGTATGGAGAGGCTGCGTGCTGATAGGGCAGCACAGCAAACAGGTATCAGAACCGCTCATCTGGGAACGGGCGTCACACTCTGGGTGGGAATGGGCGCTTGGAGAAGACAGCCAGTGGGGCTGGGTCTCGCTGTCATCCCAGTGAGGGTGACCGTGGTCAGGAGGAAGGCGGTGACCGTGGGGGTGGGAGGAGCAGTAGGCGTGGGGATGTCTGTGTCAGAAAAGTCAGCTCGACTCGGGAATGGAGGGAGGAGGAAGAGAGGGACGCGGGTGGATGGCTAGACGGATGGATGAAGGGATGGAGGGAAAATGGACGATGGATGGATGGATGATGGGTGGATAGAGGGATGGAGGGAAGATGGACAGGAGGTTGCGGGAAGATGGACAACGGATGGAGGGAAGACGGATGATGGATGAAGGAAAGGATGGTGGTGGGACGGAGCGATGGAAGGATGGCCAATAGATGGAAGGAGGTGATGATAGATGGATGGAGGTGATGATAGATGGATGAAAGAGGGACCATTGATGGAGGAAAGATTGATGGTGGAGGGAAGATGGACAGCAGGTTGCGGGAAGATGGGTGACGGTTGATGGGTGGGTGGAGGAAGGGCGGGAGGAGGGGTGATGGAGGGATGCAGACAGACACACAGGCTCCTGGCCTTCTCTTCTGTTTTCCCAGTACCAGGCACAGATGTGAGAGATGGCAGGGCAGGGGGGCACTTCCTCTCAGGAGTAGGGCAGAGCTTCTCAGTACAGAGGTGACTTGCCCACTTGGGCGTGACCAGTGACCAGGGCCTCATCCCTGCCAGTGCTCACCACGGGGTGAGCTGTCCACTGGAGGGGCAGGGCTGGCCCCTTCTGGCTCTGGGGTAGCCATGGGGACCCTGAGCCCCTGCAACCCTCCGGCCCGCCCGCGCCCCCAGGATCTGCAGTGAGGACATCGAGTGCAGCGGGCTGACCATCCCCAAGGCCGTGCAGTACCTGAGCTCCCAGGACGAGAAGTGCCAGGCCATCGGGGCCTACTACATCCAGCACACCTGCTTCCAGGACGAGTCTGCCAAGCAGCAGGTCAGCGGCTGGGGGGCTGGAGGGCAGCCGGAGCCTGCCCCGAGCCGGGGGCGGGGGCGTTTGCTGTTGGCTCCTCGTCCCCCTGCCTGGCTGCCCAAGGCCGGGAGTGTGCCTGGCACTGCCCGAGGTCGGGGGGGCATCTGTGGAGAGGATGCCCCTCAGCCGTTGGTTGTGGAAGAGACGTCTCCCTGGAGTGACAGCCACGGGCTCAGAGGAAACCCCTCCTCAGCTTCACAGGGAGGACGGCTGCCTCCCCTGGCGCCCTCCCTGCCACTCTGATTCTCTCTGTCCCTGTCTCTGTCTCTCTGTATCTCTCCCTCTATCTCTGTCTCTCTCTCTCTCTGTCTCCGTCTTTCTGTCTCTCTGTCTCTCTGTCTCTGACTCTCTCTCTGTCTCTCTGTCTCCCTCCATCTCTCCCTCTATCTCTGTCCCTGTCTCTCTGTCTCTCTGTATCTCTCCCTCTATCTCTGTCTCTGACTCTCTCTGTCTCTGTCTCTGTCTCTCTGTCTCTCTCTCTATCTCTCTGTCTCTCCTGTGGTTGAGAGCAGGGCTGTCTGTGCCGCCCGAGCGTGGCCGGCAGGGAGGCGTCCTCGCGGCCCCGCGAAGCAGGCAGGCTCCTAGCGCGGGGTTCGTGTGTGCAGTCCCTGCCGCAGTGTGAGGTGACCCCACAGGGGTCTCCCCACCACAGGACTCTGAGGCGTGCCCCATGCGGTCCTCACCGCAGGCCCCCAGTAGGAACACGGGGCTCAGGAGGGGGCTGAGGGCGCCCTCCCGGCGCTGCCTTGGCCCCCGCGTCTCCCCAGGGTGTCCGTCCGTCTGGGCGGCACTGGGCGTTTGGCTCAGAGTGACGCGGTTCTGGCTGGTGGGTCTCCAGCCCGGCCTGAGCCCCGCCCGGCGCGGCGCTGTCCCGCAGGTGTACCAGCTGGGCGGCATCTGTAAGCTGGTGGACCTGCTCCGCAGCCCCAACCAGAACGTGCAGCAGGCCGCGGCCGGGGCCCTGCGCAACCTGGTGTTCCGCAGCACCGCCAACAAGCTGGAGGTGCGGCGGCAGAATGGCATCCGCGAGGCGGTCAGCCTCCTGAGGAGGACCGGGAGCACCGAGATCCAGAAGCAGCTGACCGGTGGGGGCCCGGCCGCGGGAGCCGCGGTGGGGGGCAGCTGGGGGCTGGGATGGGGTGAGGGCGGGGGTGGCCGCAGGCGGACACCCCTGGAGCCCCCAGACCACTGCTGGCCAGGCTGGTAGTGCCCAGCTGGTGCCCAGGGTATTGGGTCCCTCTGTGCGCCCACCGACCATCCGTGTAGTCTGTGGTATCCGAGGAGAGAGGGCAGTGTGTCCAGGCGGAGTTTGTGTTCAGAGAGACAGAGACCGGGAGAAGACCCTGAGGGGTCGGAGCTTTGGCTCAGCCACCGTGTCCCATTACCCGCACAGAGAACCCCCCTCGAAATCCTGCCAACTGGCTGGGATGGGGCGGGGTGGGGGTGGGCAGGGTCCAGCGGGGGCGGAGTCCAGCGGGGCAGCCCTGGGCCTGGTCCTGCTGAGCCCGCGGTCCCCCAGGGCTGCTCTGGAACCTGTCCTCCACCGATGAGCTGAAGGAGGAGCTGATTGCTGAGGCGCTGCCCGTGCTGGCCGACCGCGTCATCGTCCCCTTCTCGGGCTGGTGCGACGGCAACAGCAACCTGGCCCGCGAGCCCGTGGACCCTGAGGTCTTCTTCAATGCTACCGGCTGCCTGAGGTGAGGGCAGGGGTCCAGCTGGGCAAGCCCAGGCTCAGAGGGGCTGGGGGTGAGGGCCTGGACGAGGCTCGGACCCCCACCTGCACTCAGGGGGCCTGAGCCAGGAGTCTGAGTGGAGACGCGTGGATCTGCGTGTCTGAACTGGCTCAGCCGCCCACCCTCCCGCACCCCACAGCCCTGGCTCTTGCGTTCTGGAGGAGCGTCTTTGAGGTGCTAGTGTACCCATGGCCCCAGGGCATCACCTCCTGGCTGTGACGCTAACAGCATCTGCCGTGTTCCCTGGTGTGAGGAGGGGGCTGCTTTGGCCAGAACTTCCTGGGTTCGGCCCCATCTCGTGGCAAAGGCCCTGGGGGCTGCTGGTGGATGGACTCGCCTCTGGGGGTTGGGGTGGCGGGTGCCGACGAGGAGCAGACCGCACTCAGGGTCACACCTCCCTCTAACAGCAGCCTCCGAGGAGCCGAGGGGAGAGGCTGGGAAGTGCAGAGTCAGGGTCATGGAGGCCTTAATGGGGCGGCTGCAGCCACACCCCACCTGCACCAGGCAGGGGCGCCCAAGTTGCCCAAGGGTGAGCCCACTGCTGGGGGCAGGACACTACCTGCAGGGAGCCTCCGGCCCCCTGTCCAGCAGCCCCAGGCAGGGCCAGGCAGGTGGAGCCCTGGGCCCTGCCCAGAACGTGCCACGAGGGTCTAGTGTGTGCCAGGCTGCCAGCAGCATCAGAGCCCTAGACACATAGAAGCTCCGGGCCTGGGGCCAGGGGGGCACAGCGGAGGGTGAAGGAGTCCAGGGAGACCCTGCCCCGGCCTCAGCCAGGCCTGAGCAGAGCCTGGTCTCATCTGCTTCCCTCTCAATTTCTGTCCTCTCTCCCTGCCCTCCTCTCCCACCATGACCTCCGACCCCTCCCCATGACCTCTGCCCACTCCCCGTGACCTCCACCCTCATGACCTCTGCCCCTCCCTGTGACCTCTGCCTCCTCTCCATGACCCCCACCCCTCCCTGTGTCCTCCACTTCCTTCCTGTGACCCCTGCCCCTTCCTATGATCTCCACCCCTCCCCATGACCTCCACCCCTCCCTGTGACCTCTACCCACTGACCTGCACCCCTCCCAATGACCTCCACCCTTCCCCATGACCTCCACCCCTCCCTGTGACCTCTACTCCCTGACCTCCACCCCTCCCCATGATCTCTACCCCTCCGCATGACCTCCACCCCCTCCCTGTGACCTCCACCCCCTCTCCATGACCTTCACCCTCTCCCTGTGACTCCGCCCTCTCCACATGACCTCCACCCCTCCCTGTACCTCTACCCCCTCCCTATGACCTCCACCCCCTCCCCATGACCTCTGCCCTCCCCATGACCTCCACCCTCTCCACATGACCTCTACCCCTCCACCCCCTCCCCATGACCTCCAACCCCCCATGACCTCCAACCCCCATGACCTCTGCCCCCTCCCTATGACCTCTACCCCTGCCTCCCTCCCCATGACCTACACCCCTCTCCGTGTCCTCCACTTCCTTCTTGTGACCCCTGCCCCTCCCTATGACCTCTATCCTCTCCCCATGACCTCCACCCCTGTGACCTCTGCCCCTTCTCTGTGACCTCCATCCCCTTCCTGTGCCCTCCACTCCCTTCCTGTGACCTTTGTTGCTCCCTATGACCTCTACCCTCTCCCCATGACCTTCACCCTCTCCCTGTGACCTCCGCCCTCTCCACATGACCTCCACCCCTCCCATGACCTCCACCCCCTCCCCTTGACCTCCACCCCTCCACCCACTCCCCATGACCTCCACCCCTCCACCCCCTCCTCGTGACCTCCAACCCCCTCATGACCTCCACCCCTCCCCGTGTCCTCCACTAGGAACCTGAGCTCCGCAGACGCGGGCCGCCAGACCATGCGCAGCTACACGGGGCTCATCGACTCGCTCATGGCCTACGTCCAGAACTGCGTGGCGGCCAACCGTTGTGACGACAAGGTGAGTGCGGCCCCAGAAGGCCTGCAGAGCCGCGCGCCCACCCGCACTCCGCACACCTGCGTGGACAGGCAGAAGGGGAGACGGACGTGGGAAGGGGACGAAGACTGCAGTCCATCCACGCGGCAGGAGGAGAGAGCCAGCCCCAGGGGGCTGGCGGTCACTGCGACCCCCGGGTCCTGCACCCGCTTTCCCTGGAGGAGACTGTCTCCTGCTCCTCCGTCAGCTGTGGCCACAGGCCTCAGGAGAGAGCTGGCGAGGGGCGGAGGACACGGGGAGGGGCGGAGGACACGGGGAGGAGCGGAGGTCACGGGGAGAGCTTGAGGGCGTGGGGGGAGAAGAAGGAGGGGAGAGAGGACAGAACAGAAGAGGGACGAAGATGAGGCCCCAGGAAGGAGAGAGGGGCCTCTTGGGCGGGGAGGTCCTGGGACTCAGAGGCTTTGAGGAGTTGTTCAGGGTCACTCCTGCAGGCTGTGTCTCCAGAGCCAGGCTGGTCGTGGGCGCTCTGGCCGAGGCAGCAGAGACGGTGGCTGCGGCCTCTTCCTGCCGCCGGCCAGCCTCCCGTAGGTGCCTCCTGGGGGTCATCTCCCCAGGAAGCAGGCGACTTTGGTCCCATTTCAGAGCTGAGGAAACTGAGGCCCAGAGCGGCCGGGCAGGCCACTGGTGCTCACACAGCCGGAGGGCAGGGCCACAGGCTCCGTCCCGGGTGGCCGGGCCGGGCGCTGGGCCGGGCGGAGGCTCAGCCGTCTCTGCTCGGCCCCCAGTCAGTGGAGAATTGCATGTGCGTCCTCCACAACCTCTCCTACCGCCTGGATGCCGAGGTGCCCACGCGCTACCGCCAGCTGGAGTACAGCGCCCGCAACGCCTACACCGACAAGTCCTCCACCGGCTGCTTCAGCAACAAGAGCGACCGCATGATGGTGCGTGCTGGCCCCGGCCCCGCTGCCCTGCCCACCCCGCCTCTGCCCCGGAGCCTGAGACCAGCCCCCAGGGAGGGCCCAGCCCCGCCTGGCCAGGGGCCCTGCCGCAGGAGCGCAGGAGCGGGAAGGGCCTCCTCTCGCCCACGACACAGGCCCTGTGTGCTCGGGGCGAAGGAGCCAGAGCTGCCTGCTGGCAGGCCTCCTCTCCCCCATCTGCTCCCTCGTTCCTGGTGGGGGTGGGCAGCCTGGCACCCATGCCTCCTGAGCCCCCAGGTCTCCCCAGAAGCAGAGAGATGCTGGGGAGAAGGGGCTGGCCGCCTTCTCTGGGCAGGCCGTGCAAGCCAGGCCCTGCGCCACCCCACTGGCCGGGCAGTGAGGGAGGCATCCCCGTGTGAGAGCCACAGCCTCACCACGGGAGGCGGGGGCCCAGCTGGCCAGGAGCGCAGACGGCTCTGTGCCCGCCGGGAAGGCGGAGGCCCTGACGGAGGGAGCAGCGGGCACACCCTCCTCTGGGAACCACGATGCTGAGGCCAGAGGAGCAGGGTGCATGGGTTCAGCCCTGCAACTTTCCTCTTGTCCCCAGAACAACAACTACGACTGCCCGCTTCCCGAGGAAGAGCCCAACCCCAAGGGCAGCAGTTGGCTGTACCACTCGGACGCCATCCGCACCTACCTGAACCTCATGGGCAAGAGCAAGAAGGATGCCACCCTAGAGGCCTGCGCGGGCGCCCTGCAGAACCTGACCGCCAGCAAGGGGCTGGTGAGCACCCCCGCCTCGCCCCACCTGTCTCTCCACCCTGGTCCGACCCTGGCTGCCCCTTCCCACCAGCCTGCCTGAGTCAGGAAGGGACGTGCACTGGGCTCTGGGCCAGGCCTGAGGCAGTTGAGGGGCCCAGAACGCCCCCCCCGGATTCTGTCTGTGCTGTAGGATCCTCTCTGCCTCCTGGCTCCCGGCCCGGACTGGGCTCAGGCTGTGCTGGGAGCTGGGCACAGGTGAAGGGTCTCCTGCGTGCTGAGCAGACGGGTGGACATAGAGGGTTTGGAGTGTGGGCAGCTCCAGAGAAAAACGTGGCAGAATTGGGAGAGAGTTGAGGCCAGAGGCAGTTTGGGGACATGATGGAATCAGGGAGGGTAGGCGGCAGGCCTGCAGCTGCCCTTCTACCCTCTCTGCTCAGGACGGAAGGGAGTCAGGCAGAAGGGGGTGAGGGTGAGCTCAGGGTCAAAGGGGACCCCTCCCCAACTGTTAGAGGATGAGTCTGGACCAGGTTACGGCCAGCGTGGCTTTCCCGCCAGAGGCCCAGATGGGCTGCCCATCCTCTCGGGGACCCTGGGTTGCATCTCCACGCAGCACAGGCCCATTCATCCACCCTCGACTCGATACACAGTCAGCACAGAGGCAGCAGGCCCGCAGGAGACGGGCGGCCCTTCTTTAGATGGCAGGGACCCTCGATTCCAGATTTCACGCGACCAGATAGTGCTGGGAAGCGGGCGGGAGGCCGGGCAGTGGCCGCGGGCACCAGCCACACCTAGGAGTTGATTCTGGGCCCCTCCCAGGGGGGACGAGGTACAGGGACGTCCCTCACCAGACCCGCCGGGTTCAGGCTGCCCCCGGCGAGCCGCAGGTGCATTTGCCTAGGGGATTGTTCCGTAGCCGCCCAGGTGGGAGCAAACGTGAGTCTGTGCTTCCAGCATGGAAGAGGAAGTTCTGGGGCCCCTGAGGGTGCGGTTCCTGGCCCCTCCTGCCTGCTGTGGCCCTGGGGAAGCCCAGCGAGGGCCTCATGCATCCTTTCTCAGATGTCCAGTGGCATGAGCCAGCTGATCGGGCTGAAAGAGAAGGGCCTGCCCCACATCGCGCGCCTCCTGCAATCCGGCAACTCGGACGTGGTGCGGTCCGGAGCCTCGCTTCTGAGCAACATGTCCCGCCACCCCGCGCTGCACAGGGTGATGGGTGCGCACCCCCGGGGCTCGGGCCACCCCGTGCTGGAGGGACCCCCACTCTCCAGAACCTGCTGGGAAGTCCCCCTCTGACCTCTCCCTGGGGGAGCATCCCGGAAACGGAAGCTGGCCCGGGAGAGGCTTGGGCGTAGGAAGGGGCAGGTCACCTGGGCGGGGAGCAGATGTGTAGGTTCCATTGGGTCACCAGCCCTGAGTGGGAGGTACCCGGCTGAGAGCCTGGCTAAGGGCAGCCTAGAACTGGGCCCCATGGGACCCCTCGATCACCAACCCCGTGCCCGCCCCTCCTCTCTCTCCCAGGGACCCAAGTGTTCCCAGAGGTGACCAGACTCCTCACCAGTCACACCGGCAACACCAGCAACTCGGAGGACATCCTGGCCTCGGCCTGCTACACCGTGAGGAACCTGATGGCCTCCCTGCCGGGTACGGCCAAGCAGCATTTCTCCAGCAGCATGGTTAACAACGTCATCAACCTGTGCCGCAGCAGGTGAGTAGCAGGGTCCGCAGGTGGGGGGAACTGCAGGTGGGGGAACCATAGGTGGGGGAAACTGCAGATGGGGGAACCCCAGGAGGGACCCCCATAGGGGCGGGACCCATAGGTGGGGGGCCTGCAGATGGGGGAACTCCAGGTTGGGGAACCATAGGGGAGGGAACCATAGTGAGGGAACCATAGTTGGTGGGGGGACTGCGGAAGGGGGAACTCCAGGTGGGGGAACCATAGTGAGGGAACTTTAGTTGGGGGGGACTGCAGGTGTGGGGGGAGGGGGCAGGGCAGCAGGGCTGCGGCAGCAGCAGGTGGCATGGAGGGTGGCGGGGGCCTGGAGTGGTGGGGTGGGTGGCAGGGGCCTGCAGAGTGGGAATTTGGTGGGGAGGCTTGAAGGAGGGAGGTTCCAGAAGCTGAGGCCTAACTCTCAGGCCCCAGGCAGCACCTGTCCCGGCCTGGAACCAAGGGACACTGAGTCCCGTGGGCCACCAGGAGGCACGCAGCAGCAGCCCCAGCCGTGCAGGACTTATCCGGTCCACGGAGCTCTGTCCTCCCGGGACAAGGCCAAGGGACAGGACGGGGGCCCCAAAGAGAGCCCCGGGTACCTCTGAGCGGGCAGAACCGTGGGGTGTGCCCACTGTGCGGAGTGCCCACCAGCGGGGCTGCCCCACGAGGAGTGAGCAGGGGAGGGGAGAGGGTTAGCCCATCCTCAGATGGCCAGTCTCAGCCCCTGTGAACTTCCGCCTCACAGCACCTCCCCCAAGGCTGCGGAGGCCGCCCGCCTCCTCCTGTCCGACATGTGGTCCAGCAGGGAGCTGCAGGGGCTGCTCAGGCAGGTAAGGCCTCACCCCGCCTGGCGCTGCCAGCGAGCTCGCCCGCGCTGCCCGGCTCTGCCTCGGGAGGGAGAGGCCGGCCCCTCGTGACGCGGTCCAGGGGCTGACCCCTGCCCCGGGCTGAGGAGGTGCAGCGGGCAGGGCCGTCAAGGAAGCGTGCTGGGGGCAGCCTCTGAGCGCGGGGACGCCTGTGGTGCCTGTGCCCGGGTGTCTCACGCAGCTGCTGTGCCCCCTGCAGCAAGGTTTCGATAGGAGCATGCTGGGGACCTTAGCCGGGGCCAACAGCCTCAGGAACTTCACCTCCCGCTTCTGAGAGGGGCCGCCCGCACGTTCAGCTTGCAGGTGAGAATCACCCCCTCCGGGGCAGGGGCACCTCCAGGCTAGGCTCCCTGCCGTGGTCCCAGCCAGCCTCAGAGAGAGGGGCCCGGCCCTGCTCCCCAGGGACGCAGGAGCAGGCTCTGGTCTGGTTGATATAGGGTCTGTGAGGACTGCCGTGTAGACTGCCTGGCCAGCGACGTCCAACACAGGACATTCAGTTCAGTTCAGTCCAGTCACTCAGTCGTGTCCAACTCTTTTCAGCCCCATGGGCTGCAGCATGCCAGGCTTCCCTGTCCATCACCAACTCCCAGAGTCCACCCAAACTCATATCCATTGAGTCGGTGACGCCACCCAACCATCTCATTCTCTGTCGTCCCCTTCTCCTCCCGCTTCCGATCTTTCCCACCATCAGGGTCTTTTCAAATGAGTCAGTTCTTCCATCAGGTGGCCAAAGTACTGGAGCTTCAGCTTCAGCATCAGTCCTTCCAATCAATGTTCAGGACGGGTTTCCTTTAGGATGGACTGGTAGTATCAACAGGCCAGAGGTCTGGGCAGAACTGCCGGGCACAGTCCTGTACGTTGCTCACTGCACAACCCAGGTGGTCCACTCGCGTGGACTGCAGTGTGAAAGGCACCCCAGCAATGACCCAGTCTGTGGTTCTGGGTTTGGGCGTCTGCAGTTCACCTCTTCTTCTTACAGGCCCCTGTCCAGTCTCTGCATTGTGCCTAGCGTGGACAAACTTGTTTCTAGCTGACAGTTCTAGGGACCAAAAGCTCCGGTCCAGCGTCCCTGACAAGGGCTCCTAAGCCTTAGCCTTCCCAAGCTCACCTGGGATGCTTGCTCAACCACACGTGCCTGGTCCCAACCCCAGCAGTCCTGACTCAGTGGCTCCGGAGTGAGGTCCAGGAAAATACATTTTAAACAAGCATCCCAAGGGATTAGGGCCACGTTTAGACGCTCAGACTGGCCTGGTCAGCCCTGGAGGGTCAGTGGATGTGGCCCCACCTGCAGAGAGCCAGGCATGAGGACAGGGCCTTCTGAGTTGAAGGGACTTCTGGGTGCCCCAGGGGCCGCAACTTAAATCCAGACGAAGGTGACCTCAGACCGCCCCACCTCCTGGCAAATGCGTCCCAACCGCACAAGGACGGGCACAGAGCCGAGCCCAGTCAGCAGGCGCCTGACCCACGCGGTCTACGGCCGGGGTGGACACAGGGCCATGGGGGGTCTCTGATCTGATGCACGCAACTTGCAAGCGTCTCAGGGCCGGCCCTGACCCCAGGCTTGGGCATGTCTGTGTGGACGTGCTGGGCGGGGACGGCTGGTGCGATCGGGGTGCTCACTGGGGGTTTCTCCTCTTCCAGACGTGATCCGACCAGCTGAGCAGACCCGGGCCTTGCTGCAGGCGTGTCTGTCCACCTGCAGTGTTTGGAGATGTTTAAAGCCAGCCACGAGCACACTGGGACGCTGCGGTGGATGAAAATATTTTTAGATTCTTTCTTTTCCTTGGGGGAACTGACAGGCACTGGGGGTGGGGGAGGGGAGCCGGGGGCTTTCTTGAGTTAAGGGGGCTTACGTCTTGATGTTAATAGTTCTTTCGCTGAGAAACGGTATATATACATATGTATAGTGTGTGCGTGCGTGTGCGTGTGTGTGTGCGTACGTGTGTGTGGAAGGCAGGCCCTGGAACTGCAGGGCTGGGTGAGCTGCTGGCTGAGCTCACGGTGGCAGCAGGCCCTGCGCTCATAGACGTGGGTGACCTGTGCTTGGGGTTTTGCTCCCCGTCATCCTGAAGTGTGGGTGCCAGGCCCTCACGAGCACCAGGCCCACGGGGAGTCCTGCAGGGTCGGGCTGGGGCTCACCCCCCTGCCACCCACCCCGAGAGGCGGCTTTGCAGGAAGGGAGATTGGTGGGGCTCAGTGTATCTCTTGGGAAGTCTGGCACGGCCGTGTGGCTCTCCCACAGGGCCTGGGGCCGGGGCTGGGCGGCCGTGGGGTCTGCTGGACGGGCCGGGACAGGCAGGCTGGCTTTGCTGCGTGCAGTCTGTCTGGAGAGTAGGTCCCAGGGGGCGGCCGACCATTCCTGCGGGGTGAGTACCCATCAGAGCAGGCTCACCTGGGAGCCCTCGCCTACAGGGGCAAGTAATCCATGTGTTGGGGAGGAAGGAGGCAGAGAGGTGTCAAAGCCCGTGAGCGGTGGGAGAGCGGCGGCTCCGTCCTCGTGTTCCCAGCAGAGGAGCTGGCCCGGGTGGGGCAGGGGTCGGCCCCTGGGTCCCGAGACCTGCTGAGATCCCAGAGAGGCAGGGTTTTGGAGGAAGGCACTTGGCTAGGAAAGGGAGCCGTCATGTCAGGGATCAGCCAGAGGCCGCCCCACCTTCCCTGACGCCCAGCCGCCTGTGACAACTGCAGAGAGTGTGATGAGAAGCCCACCAGGGGCACTGGCCGCCCCAGACCGCCCTTGTATGAGCATAGAACAGGCCCTGGAGAGGGCTTGGGAAGAGCCTCTCGTCTGCGGGCTGAGACGGGCAGGCCTCCTGGCTGCAGCTCCCCTGCCCAGCGGCGCTGGCGGCAATCAGTTGGGACTCGCCACCTGGCCCTGCCCACCTCATACCTCCTCCCACCGCGTGTCCCCCACCCCGCCCCCCGACCAGCCCCACTGCTCACCCCGGCAGTCAGACCCCGGCCCCGAGGACCCCCTGCCGGAGACAACAGCTGGACAGGGCAGGTCGGCACAGACCCATGACGGCGGGCCACGCGGCCAGTGTTCTCTGCTGCTGGGCTCTGTGCCACGTCCGCCCGTCCCCCGGGATGCAGGCTCGCCTCCCTCTCAGGCCCACGGGGCGCTGGTCCCAGAAGACCGTCCCCTCTGCCACTCCAGGGCCCTGGCAGAGTTGTTTCTCCAGGAAACATGCGAGGAGCCAGGCGGTGTTGCCAGCCCTTAGGGTATATCAGTGATGAGAGACCACACCCCATCCACATTCTCCTGGAGGAAAGAGAGGGTCCAGAGTCCCCGGCTTTAGGGGTCCCAGGGAGAGAGGGCCGCCCAGTCCAGTCAGGGCTAGAGGGAAGGAGCCGACGACCAGTGGGTCTGTGACTGTGCCAGGGAGGGCCCCCGCCTCTGCTGGGGGGTGGGTGACGTTTCAGTGGGCCGGGTGGACAGTCAGGCCAGGCCAGGTTTGGCCACCTCTCGTGACTTCTGCAGCCAGCTGGCCAGGCTTGTCGCTCTGGAAGAGGCAGACCTTTGCAGGGTGGGTGGTGCTGTGGATGAGGCTCGAGAGAAGGAGCTCGGGGTCTGCAGGCCCAGCTTGGGCTGGAAGGACATGTTGGCCTCACGCTGCTGAGCTCGGTGCCCAAAGCAGGACGCCGCGGTGCAGGGTCAAGGTGGGGAGGGCCCAGACCACGGGGGTCTCCCTCTGCAGCCCCGACCCAGGGCCTAAGGCGGACGGGCCACTGGCCAGCAGACCCAGCCAGTGGGCCCAGCCCAGCAGTGCAGACCCAGCTGCTCCTAGACCAGAGACGGAGCTGCTCCTATCTGGGGCTGAGCGGAGCGAGGGGCAAGGGAGGGAAAGGGGTCCCTTTGCAGCCTGCTCCTGCCCCGTGCTCTGTGTCTGTGGGAGAACTGGGCGCTGGCCAGGCCTGTGTCCCTGTGGGGTACACTATGTGTTTGCTTTTTTGGAAATATAGGAAATCAATAAATTGCTGGCGTTTCTTTGAACATTGTTGAGCAGTGGATTACTGGGGGAGCCGCTAAGGCCCCAGGGGCCACTCACGCCTCCCTGCGCCCAGCGAGGACTCTGCGGCCCAGACTGCTGTGGCAGCCCTTATCTTACAGATAAGTCCCCTTCGGGAGGGGACAGACGCGCCCAACTTCACACAGGTTGTGCAGGGAAGCACACCCAGGCAGGCCCCTGGGAAGCGGACCTCGGGGCTGAAAGAAGAGCACGCATTTCCTGAAGGCCTGTTCTCCCCGGGTCCTGCAGGACAGGCTGGGGGGCCCCCGCCCCAAGAGGCCCACGAGGGACAGGACAGACACAGGGAACTTCCTGAGTCACAGGGCCGAAGCCCCAGGTGGTGGCGGGACACGCGGCTATGGGCTCCCCGGCTGGAGGGGCCTGGGAAGGCTTAGGGCAGGCTTGAGAAGGACCCTTCCCCGCCTGGGAGGGTGGCGACCTTTCTGAGCCTGTGACCCTGAGTCATCTCTCAGTTGGGGACAGTCAGCAAGGCTGGGGGAGGGCAGCTCCGGGGGAGGAGGACCACCTGTCTTCGGCCCAGACTGTTGACGCTCTGGGTCTGGAGCCTCCAGAACGTGAGATCAAACTGCAGATTCGAAGTCAGGACATGCTTAATTGGTGAACTGCCATTAAAGCAAGGGCTTCCCAGGTGCCTCAGTCGTAAAGAACTGCCTGCAGTGCAGAAGACGCGAGTTTGACCCCTGGGTCGGGAAGGTCCCCTGGAAGAGGAAATGGCAGCCCACTCCAGTATTCTTGCCTGGAGAGTCCCATGGACTGAGGAGCCTGGCGGGCTGCAGTCCCTGGGATCCCAAAAGAGTTGAACAGGCGCTCACACATTAAAGCAAAGTGAACGCACGGGAAAGCACACAGCTTCAGGGCGGGCAGCTCTGTGGACTTCCACCCGCCAAGCGCTGGCCTGCAGGTCAAACTCAGAAAGGGAGCAGCTCCCCAAGGCCCTCGGGCCCCCCACCGCGTGACCGCCCTTCGCTTGCTGTAAACAGGAGGCCCTTGGGCTCTGCACCGCGCGCTGCACCGTGGGCGCTGCTGGGAGACGGCCTGTCCACGACGACCCTAAGGTGCAGACGCAGCATGGTCTGCTGTCCTCAGGCCAGTGTGCGCGACCGCGGAGACCACGTGGCGAGCCTCCCTGCCCGGGGGTGCCTGGAGGTGACATGATGTCAGAAAGTACAGCCAGCTGTCGAGGACTCCGATTCCACGGGAGGTGCTGCGTTCGGTGTGTGCGCTGCCAGAGGGGCTTAATCCAGCCGTGTCCGGTCAGCAGGTTGCAGGCCCTGCTGCCCTCTTGGAGAACTTTCGGATGAGAGTGCAACATTCCGCTGGGCCAGAAACTGACAACTCAGAGTGGGGCTGCAGGAGCCGCCGGCAGCCTGGACTACGGGGAAAGGGCCTCTGGAGCCCTGAGCCCAAGTGTCCCAGACCCCACGCCCAGGCTGCCCACGGCTCGTCCACCCCAAGCCAGGAAGCTGGTCCCTGGAGCCCAGGCTGCCCTGGAGACACCACAGGCCTCACGCATCGCCTCTTGGAATGCAGGGCTTTCTGCCGCCCTGCGTGGCCGGAGGACGAGTGAATGGAAGTAGTTATCCTTCGTCAGCAGTAGGCGTTTTTCTGAAGGGCCACAAGACGGCTCTGTTACCTTGCAAAGCCTTAGGGTGTTCCCTTTCTTCACCCCAGTGAGACGGGCAGAGCTCAGAGCACTAACATCCGATTCAGAGATGAGGACAGGGAGGCCCAGGCAGACCAGCCCAGAGCCACCAGCACGGCTGCGTGTGTCCTCCTGAACCTTCCCAGCCTCGCGTCCCCGCACTCTGGGGCCCAGCGTTGTCCTGGAGGAGCGCTGGGCCGTGGGACGGGGACACATGGAGGCGTGGCCACACGGTAATCACCTAAGTCTTCACAGCGATGCCACAAGGTGGGCATGACCACTCCCAGTTCACAGATGAGGAAACTCTGGCTCCGCTAGTAGGTGACAGAAAGTGAACGGGGTCTGAGGCCAGGCCCCACTGCCCACTCTTTAGCAGCACATGGACAGCACTTGCCCACCGTCAGGCCAACTCCCGGCTTGCCCTCCGGGAACCCTGAGCCTGAACCTCGGCCCTCACCCATCCCAGCTCCTGGCCAGGCCCCTGGGGGCAGCCACACTGGGTGCCCAGACCCTACAACCTTCCACCTCTGCCCCTGCCCTCTGCAGGAGGCCCAGGGAGGCCCGGCCCTGCCAGCTCCACTCCATCCAACCCCCGTGTCAGCAAGAGTCCAGGCCAGGGTTCCCAGAAACTGCTCCAGCCCCAACACGCCCTGCCCTCTGGCCCTCGGGTGGGACACACACCCCGTTACAGCCAGCAGGGCTGCCCGCTCCAGGGGCAGGGGTGGACTGGACTCAACCACATCTGAGACTCAGAACAGAAGCTGGTGAGGACGACCTGCCCCACCAACCCTGGGCGAGGCTGCCCCACCCCACGGCCTCTGTCCAGAGGGGCTTCGGAGAAGCCTCCAGACTCAGCTTACCCTTCCCAAGAGAGCCCCACGCGAAAGCCCCAGTGACTGGTACGTGTGTGTGTGCGCGCACACATGTGTGTACATGTGGGGCATGCATATGTGTATACACGTGTGTGTGTGCACAAGTGTGCGTGCATGCACGAGTTTGCCTGTGTACATGTGGGGCATGCATGTGTGTGTGCCCATGCCTGTGTACATGTGGGGCATGCATGTGTGTGTGCCCATGCCTGTGTACATGCGTGTGCGTGCCTGTGTGTGTGCCCATGCCTGTGTAC
>NW_024070205.1:1137245-1139903 GCF_014754425.2 Oryx dammah | reverse complement strand
TGTGTACATGCGTGTGCGTGCCTGTGTGTGTGCCCATGCCTGTGTACCTGTGTGTGCGTGCCTGTGTGTGTGTGCCCATGCCTGTGTACATGTGTGTGCATGTGCGGTCATGCGTGCATCTACATGCGCATGGAATTAGATTCGCATTTCCCAAGGATATTCCCACAAGACCCTCACGGGTGCTAAGTGACAAAAGGGATCTAAGTTTCGGAAAATCTGGGCTACGTGAGGTTAAACGGCGATTGTCACTCAGGAGCCCACACGTGGACCAGTGTGGTAGCAGAGAGGGGAAGAGAAGGTTGGGGTGACCTGAGCCCCAACCCCACCTTGTTTACCTACAGGGTGCCAGTCTGAGCCACACTCAGTCGACCTGAGCCCAGGTAAAGGGAGATTCTGGGGCCCCAGAGCACTTTAGCCGTGACCCATGGGCGTGGCCTGAGGACCCCTGGCCTCAGCTGACCCAGCCCCACGGGGCGGCCTCGCGGTGGAGTCAGCATGTCCAGCCTCCAGCAAATAGGAGAGGCTGGTGGGCAGCCTGCTGTTGAAAGGAGATTCAGGGTTGGGCCCGAGCAGCCCTCATCGCTGTTCACAGAATCTGAGGCACCCCCCACCCCTGCCCCAGTCAACCTGACCAGCTGACGCAGCTTCGCAGAACGTCCGTCTTGTGAGGTAGGAACCACAAGAGCGACCTCGCTCACTAGGTCTCAGGCTGGAATGCGCTTGTGGTTAAATGTGACCCTGAGCGTCTGCGTTCCCACCAGCCCCCAGGGGATGCTCCCACCGCCATGTGTGGGCCACACCATGCTGAATCCCTTCCCAGTCCAGGAAGGCTTCCTGGAGGAGCAGGCCGGCAGGAGAGGGGAGATGGGAGGGAAGACTCTCCAGAAAGCAGAGCTGGGGCTGCAGAGTAGGAGGCATGTGGGAGAGTCTGACAGTGAGGTTGTCGGGGGGACCAGCCTTGGAGCAGGCCAGGGTGGGAGGCACAGACAGGCCCACGAGGCAGACCGGAGCAGGACAGCCAGGCCAGCCTGCCCCGCCCCTGGGCCCACGGGGATGGTGACAGTGATTCAGGTACAAGGCTGGAGACCACGCCCGGGTGAGCCCCAGTTCCTCGGAAGAGGGGCTGACCACGCCCGGGTGAGCCCCAGTTCCTCGGAAGAGGGGCGTGCCTCCACCGCTGGGGGCTGCAGGGGGCAGGCGGGCTGACTCACGCCAGGCCCCTCTTCCCATGACCAGAGGTGCCAGGCGTGCCTAGGACGGGGAGGGTGGGAGGGGCCGGAGGGGCCCTCCCTGTGCCCTGAGCTGCTGGAGGGGAGCCTAAGCCGAGGGCGTTGGGCACCCCGGAAGGAGGAGAACGGGGGACACGGTATTTGAGATGCCGGCAAACACTGCCAGGCTCGCAGATCCAAACAAGCTCCTTCCATCCTCACAACCACCAGGGGACTGCTCATGGCACCCCACCTACAGGCAAAGAAGTGGAGACACAGGAAGGTCACTGAGCAAGTTGGTGACAGAACTGGGATTAATCCGGGGCGCCTGGCTTCAGAGGCTGCTCCCCTAACAACAGGATGTGGGGCACAGGTGGCCCCCACCCCACCCCAGGTAACGGCCCAGCAGGTGCAGGACTGGGTCTGAAGGCAGAAACAAGTCTCACTGTCGGCTGGCAAAGCGGCCATTCTCCTTCCAGGGAAAGCTGCTTTCCTCCTGGTCCCCCGGAATCATCCACTCAGGGCCTGCAGCCCGGGCCCCTCCACCAGCTGAAAACCGTGCCTTTCCAGGACAGACTCCGCAGGGCGCCGAATAGCCAACTGCCCTGCCCCAGGGCCCCCGAGTTTCCATTCCCTTTCCCAGCGGCAAGACTCTCTGCCCTTTTGACAGGCCCTGGGGATGGGCGGCCCATCCAGTGCCCAGCCTCGACTCCCTGGGAATAAACGGCCATTCATTCATTCAACAAACGGTTACTGAGCATGCCAGCCATGCTGTATGCTACGTGCCAGCCTGCATGCCAGCCACGCTCTTGACGCTGGGGATTCAGATGGGAATTCAGCAAAAAAAGACAAATCCAGACTCTCTCAGCTCTTATAGTGAATGGAGAGAGATAGACAGAGAGACAAGGCGAACGGCGAGACCCCGGAGGGGGGAAGAGAGCAGCAGGGGAGGCAGCTTCCGCGCCCGCGACCCCCTCCCCAGGAGGCGAGGCCTCCCCGCCAAAGGAGAGTCTCATTTTCATCTCAACAAGGGCTACTACTGCACCCAGGGAGCCCCTGCCCTGCGGGCAGCGGGTTCTGACCAAGGCCCCGCTCGGCCACTTTGGTTCAGCACAGTTGCATCTTCCAACAGTCACATCTTAGTTACGAAGACTGCATCCGAGTCCTCCTCACACACCAGCCTCCTTTCAAGTCCAGTGTGTACCTGGGCGTGTGTGTGCATGTGGGCATGTACCTGGGTGTGTGCGTTTGAGTGTGTACCTGGGGGTGTGTGTGTGTGTGTGCATGTGAGCGTGGACCTGGGGGTGTGTGCACGTGAGCATGTATCTGGGGGGTGTGCATGTGAGCGTGTACCTGGGTTTGTGTGTGTGCATGTGTGTACCTGGGGGTGTGTGTGCATGTGAGCATGTACCTGGGGGGGTGTGCGTGTGAGCGTGGACCTGGGGGTGTG